>NC_048302.1:36601539-36633961 GCF_013100865.1 Trachemys scripta elegans | reverse complement strand
TTGTTATTGTTTTTTTTTTTGTTTTTTTTTTGTTGTTGTATTTGGTTGTGCTTGGTTCGTTGTGGGGGGGGTTGGTGGGGGGGGGGGGGGGGGGGGGGGGGGGGGGGGGGGGGGGAAGAAGCCTGGTGGGGAGATTCATTGTTTATTTTGTTTGCATCTCTTATACATTTACACTGCAAATTTCTATGCCCGTTTTAGCCGTCCAATTAGAAAGAAGTAGAATAGAATCCAGATTAGATGCATATAGAATTATCGCTGCATGAAAGTCAGATTTGTTCATGAAGCAACAGTTTACTGAATCGATAAAACTGAGAAGACTGTTAGAAGAAATGAGTGTATTGGTTACAGGAAAGTTAAAACAGAGAAAAGTTAAGTTTGTAATTCAGTCATACAGTTGGTGTAAAGATTAGTTTAATAAAACATGTATTGCTTCTTTATGCCCCTTTATATTATCTCTTTTTTTAATTGCTTAGTATCTATTGATTGTATTGGCTATTTGTGTTTTTGTCTACAGACCCACAGTATGCGTAATAATGTTGGTTGTGAGGCACCTAACCCAGCTGTGACCTATTGTATCTAAGTGAAAGGAAGTGTTTTGCACTTCCAGTGTTTTAAATCTAAATTTTTAGATCTTTTTGAGAACTCTCAGCTTTCATGTATCTGTACAGGAAATAAATGCAGCTCTGTGAGTAAGGAGACACAGAATGGACTGAGAACAATATGAATGCATAAAGCCTGGAGGTACTAGATGAGTAACAATTATCAACCCTGAGTACCCAGCCTTCTTATCTTGGATGTTTTGTTTGTGTTCCACCTGTTTTAATTATGTGGGAAAATCCCAGATCAGTTATAGGGCTGTGAACAGGGTTTGGTTCTGTAAACCTAAAATCATATTCATGCATGGTGGCAATGAACATATTTATGGATACAAAAGTTGACACTGAGGCTACGTCTACACTACTGACCTATGCTACGCAACCACCGTCGACTTACCTTACTCTTACTCTTCTCGACGGGGGTAGAGTACAGGGGTGGACTGGAGAGCGATCTGCTGTCAATTTGGTGGGTCTTCACTAGACCGGCTAAATTGACCACTGGTGGATCGATCTCTTAACATCAATCCTGGCTTTAGTGTAGACCTGCCCTGAATTAAAGAGGTTGACTTACTAAAGTGCAGCTTTGCCTCCAAAATGTGAATCAGTGTATAGAAAATGCTTAGAAAGTCAGTACCAGCAATGTAGTATATCAGATCAATGTAACCAGTATAATTTAGCTTCACTTCTGTGATCCCATCACAAGGGAAAACCGAATCATTTTAATTGAAATAGTTCTCTAGTGAGCTATGTAGTCTACTGCATTGTGAAATAATAGATTTTTATTATCTATTAACTATTGTGATTGATGATTTTGAAGTCTAACCTTGAATGTCAGTGTTGACTTTTGCATTTGCTATCCTCAACTACTCTTAGAGGAGTTTCAAGTTTATCTCATGATTATTATGTAATGTGAACTATAATCACAACTTTCAGAATGCCCATTCTTTACGCTAATGATGATATGTGGCACTTCCATAGCACCTTCCATGCAAAGATTCCCATGAACATTCCAGACAAAAATGCTCTCTACTTACCTTACTAAAATGATAAAAATTAATACTTGTTTTTAATTTAGTAATATTTAGAAATATTTTAGCACTTCGCATCTTCAAAGTGCTTTGGAAACATGGTGGACCATGGTAAGCCTGATGTTCTTCAGTTGTAATCAGCTGTTATAGCAGGGCTGAATTTAGCACTAATTACACTGCTCTACAGCCAAAATGCTTCTGAAATAAATGTAGTCAAACTTTACTAATTCTGCGTCACTGAGAACGAAAATGATGCTTAAAATTGTTGATTGGCTCTAGTTTTCAAGATATGCTATTGGGTCAGTATATACGACCCTTGACTTGGGAATGACAGAGGATAAGAGAGTTATAAAGGGAAGGGATCTCAATTTAAACCAGAAATGACTAAAATACATCTTTGACTGGATCTATGAATAAATCTATGACTGGTTTGGACAGTATTTGCTTTTTAGGCAAAACAATGAATGATGCAATCTGAAGCTGGTATTGCGTCATACATGATATGAATTGCATCATGTTATTCCTAGAAGTCATGGATGATGCAATCATAACGAAGCTTCTATCACTCCGCTGAACAAATTGCCCTATATCAGCTCTAGAAATCATACAGTGTCATGCTCTCTTATTTGTCAGTGTTTGATTTTGCAAAGGGACACATTTCTGTTTAGCCAAAGTGAGCAGAGATACCTCATACTTGTGCGAACAGTGCAGATAACTTCTGCTATGTTTGTGGTGAAGTGATTTCTGCATCACAAAAGCACAGTATAACCACTATGGTTAAGAAAGCCTATCACCTTTATTTTGGCTGGAAAACTGGAGATCAGGACAAGAGGTGGGCCCCACACATCTGCTGCAACACTTGTGCAACAAATCTTCGCCAGTGGTTGAACAGGAAAAGGAAATCTATGCCTTTTGCAGTGCCAATGATTTGGAGAGAGCCAACAGATCATACCAGCAATTGTTACTTCTGCATGGTGCCTCCAGATGGGAAAGGTGTGTCAAAGAAGAAAAAGTGGACTGTGCATTATCCAAACATTCCATCAGCTATACGCCCAGTACCCCACGGAGAAGGACTGCCGGTTCCTGATGCACCAGAATCATTCTCACTTGAGTCAGACAAGGAAGAAACTTCTGGTCCTGAACCATCAATGTCACAGGACCCACATTTTCTCCCATCCTCCTCCTCTGAACCACACCTCATAACACAAGGTGAACTGAATGACCTTGTCAGGGATTTGGAACTACCCAAGAGTAAGGCAGAGCTGTTGGGCTCCAGACTACAGCAGTGGAATCTGCTGGCAGGTGATGTTAGGGTTTCCATGTTCAGTGACCGTCAAAAGGATCTTGTCCCATTCTTCTTCATGGAAGGTGATCTTGTAGCCTGCAACAACATCGATGCTGTGATGGCCAGCCCTCAACATCGTTCACGATCCAGATGAGTGGAGACTGTTCATTGATTCATCGAAGACGAGTCTTAAAGCTGTTTTACTGCATAATGGCAATGTTTTGCCATCAATTCCAGTTGGTCATGCCATCCATATGAAGGAAACCTATGACAACATGAAACAACTTTTGAGGTGCATAAACTATGACCAACATCAGTGGCAGCTTTGTGGCGATTTGAAGGTTGTTGCTCTCTTGCTTGGTCTGCAGACTGGATACACAAAGTACTGCTGTTTTCTCTGTGAATGGGATAGTCGTGCAAGAGATTCCCACTACATCAAGAAAGAATGGCCACTCTGACAGTCATTGGAGCCTGGGAGGAAAAGTGTTCAGCATCCACCACTTTTTGAATCAAGGAAGATTTTGTTACCACCCTTACACATCAAGCTGGGTCTGATGAAGAATTTTGTCAAGGCCATTGACAAAACAGAAGCAGCTTTCAAGTACCTCCATGGAAAATTTCCAAGGTTAAGTGAAGCTAAGATAAAGGAAGGTGTCTTTGTTGGTCCTCAGATTCGTGAACTTCTTCGAGATGATGCATTTGACCATGCACTGCGTGGCAAGGAAAAGACGGCATGGAAAGCCTTCGAGTTAGTGGCAATAAATTTTCTCAAGGAAACAACAACTACAGGTTGTTGGTGGAAAACCTCCTCAAGGCATACAAAAGCCTTGGTTGCAACATGTCACTAAAGATACATTTTTTGCACTCTCATCTAGATTTTTTCCCACCAAACTGCAGAGCAGTGAGCGATGAGCATGGCGAGCGATTTCACCAGGACATTGCAACAATGGAGAAACGCTATCAGGGCAAATGGAGCCCATCAATGCATGATGTATGTAGTACAAGGAGCTTCGTTTATGATAGGAGTGTCTGCCTAAAAATACATCATTGCAGCAACTTATATGTTGTCGTAGTTTCTTTAGGGTTGAATATCCATAGTTATCTGTATTGCTCTTGACTTTGCTAACGCTAATCGTTTCTGGAGCATGCTGTTAACACAAAATTATGTCATTTCCCCCATATTCTGCAGATGTTTAATTAGGAAGGCCCTAAGGTGTGATAACTGTGCACTGCCATACAGTAACAGTAACACCAAACCCTGGTTACCACTTCTGCTCTTGATGCAGTCTTTTCTCCCCATTATCTGTTATCTTTTTTTTTTTTTGTTATCACACTGTAAAAAAATAAAGTTCATACATTGATACTAATTTTCAGAATCTCTATTTTTCTGAAGCTTAATGTGAGAAACACAGGCTGGATGGCTGCAAGAGGGTGGCCCTGTTAGGTTCTGCCAGTGGGTTACACAATTAGTTGCTAAGCATTTCAAACCCCTGCTTGTGGAATGGCCTCAGACAAGGTAACCCAGCAATTTATTTTAAAAGGTACAATGTCTAAACAGGTAAAACTTATAGCTGGCCTGTTAGAGAACTGAATTGTAATCTAATTTCTGCTAGAAATGGCCCTGACTTAACTAAGGGTTTGTCCATACAGTGAGTTAGTACATGGCAAGGCCAGGTGTGTATCTAGAGACTGCTAGCTTGCCACTCACTGCTGTGTGTCCTACTACAGCGCGCTAAAAGTTCTGTAGTGCACTTTGACATACTCCAGTTTCTGACAGCAATAAATCAATGTGCACTATGGAATTTTTGGTGTGCTGGAGCAGTGTTCATGTGGCATGACAGTAGGGTGCAAACATATGCACCCTGAAGATAAGCCCTTACTTGTTAAATGGGAATAATATTTGTTTCCCTCCTAGGAGGAGTATGGGGCTATACTCCATAAGGATTTTTAAGTGCACAGAAATATAAACAGCAGTTAGTGGAAGAGGTGAATTTAGAACTGTGGGCCACCTTACTCGTTGGTCCATATGTTCTCCAATAGTCCAAAGGGACTTGGTGAATCTCTCATTAACTGAGTACAGAACAACTTCAATAACTTGCAGGCATAAAGCCCAACAGTTAGATTCTGAATAAGGATTCTGTCAATTTATACAGGAAAAGAAAAAAAAAATAAAACACTATTAGTGATTCTAAGCAGTTTCTAAATATGGTCTCCATCATTTTCAAATACAAACCACAATGAGAGTTGAATAATAAAAGCTGATATATGTGGTAATAAGGATTTAATGCTGAGGGGAGGGGGGACTAGAGATAATTATATTTTCTTTCGCTTGGACAGTTGAAACCTTCTTAGTGTTATTCATAGGAAACACGGTTGTGTTTGCAATGAACAACATTGTTTTGTTTTGGATTCTTAAAAATATAGAAAAATTTGCCCACCGGTCAGAGAGTGATGAAAACCTGTAATGAATACAAGAGCACATATCCATACAGAGCAGGTTTACAGTTGTTGGAGCCATTTGCATGCAATTATTTTACTTATTTTTCTAAAGTAAAGAATGCAGCCAGTATAAACTGTTGATAAATTTGGACCAGATATTTAATATAGAATTCTATTATCCATTCCTGCTGAACCGTTAAAAAGTAGCAGGTGAGGAATCTTTCATATGCTGTAAATACAGTTGCTTGAGAAATTATTTTTCTGGTATCTTCATGAGCAACCTTTCTGTTGCAATTTGTTTGTGCCTATCTTTGAGAAAACACTGGGTTACAGAGTAGGAATGTGTGAAGAAAATCCAGCACCATGAAGAAAAAGTCACTAAGAGCACTTAAGCTGTTAATATTTCTAGAACAGTTATTGAGCATTTGGTGTTAGTGTTTTTACACAGTACCCAAGGCTAAAGCTTGAAAAAACATTCCGTAGAGAAAATTATGTTGGTGAAATGTGACTATTGCTCACTGTCCCCCTAAAATTCAAGAATTTTCAATGTGTGCAGTTAGGGTTTTTTCCATAAGCAAACAAGGTTTCACCAACTAAAAATGTAACTGACATTTCACAAAAAAGGTTACTACATATTCAAAAATGGCAATTGCATGAACCCTGATCAAATTGAGGGGAAGAAAATCACTGGTGAAAAATCATGTGGAAACAATGTATTTTTATTTTTGCATCATTTTGTGAACCAGACATGGAACGTTTTGTCCAGCTCTATTTTAGCTGTTTTAAAAGTTCTATCCTCATACCTTCCCTTTGTCTTCTACGATGCTGCATTATATTTGTATCTGCAATGCACTAGTAAATGGCTGTAATGTTAAAATATAAGAGTAAAAAGCTCACACATTTTAAAGATCAGGGCTCCTAGGGGTAGCTGTATATGGTTTCTGATGCCTCCTAGATGTAAACTCAAGGTTCTAGGTTCTTGTGCCTTAAATTCTTGGGGCCCTCTGAATTTAGAACTTCTTTCTTTGGTCCAAACTGCAGCTGTATTCTCAATTATTAAGGCTAAGCGAAAGCAATATTCCTTGTCTTTTATCCAAACTAACTCCTTCATATCTTGTATGAAACTCACTGCTGGCAATATACTTGCAGTAACATGAAGGAGATAATAGCACAACCCATCAAAATTTTACACATAAAATAGCTTTTTCATCAAGAGAGACATTTCCATGGGAATTGTCTGGTTTTACGTTATATTTTCCATTGCAATCAACAAAATACAGTGTTATATATTGTTGAAAACTTGAAAATGTTGTTCCTGTTTTTTTCAAAAAAAATCCAACAACTTTTGAAGAAAAAAAATGAAATGAGATTTTTATTTTTTATTTTATTTTGCTGTGGAAGTGGAAAACATTTCCCAACCAGCTCACGCTAAATAATAAGGATTTTTGTCATGTTTACCAGACTATAAATTAGGATGGAGGCAAACCACTACAAAATTCAGCAACCCCTGGCATTTTGTGAAGTTTCAGGAAAGTCTGCTTAACTTGTTCATTTTAATTATCTACATTTCCTAATTGTTGGTAGGACTGGAAGTACCAAAATACAATGAAGGCTGCCTCTATAGCATTTCTAGCCTGGCCCAAACCATTAATCAGGATATCTCATGAAGCAGCCTGATCTCATGAGGCTTCTAGATCAATTTCCAAAAGCATAAGGTTGTGGAGGTATTTTGTTTTTGTTTTGTTTTTTTGTTTAAAGGCAGGTCATCATTCACTCACTCATAACTGTTTGGGTTAAATTATGACTCTGAGAGTGAG
Organism: Trachemys scripta elegans; assembly: GCF_013100865.1. Lineage (NCBI taxonomy): Eukaryota > Metazoa > Chordata > Testudines > Emydidae > Trachemys > Trachemys scripta. The sequence goes on along the minus strand of NC_048302.1, from coordinate 36,626,796 downwards.
TGGAGCCCTAGAGGTGGGTAGCAACTGTATCATCTGAGAATATGAAAGCAACTGCAAAAGGCATAATGCCGCCCCTCAGTGGTAGAAATGCTGCTCTCTAATGCTTCTCTTCCAGTATTAGCTGCAATAGAGCTAGATGAATCCTTTGCCATACCCTTACTCCATTCATCCACACCTTCCATTGGTCTGTGCACTGTCAGCAACCCTCCCCCCCCACACACACACTCACAACTGTTGTGGAGATGGATTCTCTGTATCATCTTTATCTCTTTCTCAATGGATTTTCATATGGGCAGCCAAAATGTGTCCTTTAATATAAATAATATAATTTAGCAGTGTTATTGCTGGTGGTTGTACTGCTGGTATTCTGTAAGGATCAGCACACCACCAATAGGTGGTGCTATATCTTTTTATTTTAGTGTTAAGTTTTGGTCTGTTTGGAGGAGTGTGTATCGCATATCACATCTAGGATGAAGTTAAGTCCCACCTATCTGTGTTAAAGTTGTTGCTTGCAGCATCCCAATAAATCCTTTTATTTCTATTACAGCTTACGTAGACTATTGGAATGAATATATATTAAAAAAACACCAGAATATCTCATAATCCAGTGGCAGTGTTGCTGTAGTAAACACTACTACTACTACTTTTAAGTACATAAAAAGGTATAAGTGCCAAGTACACCATTACAGAAGTACTTATAAGTACAAATATTCTGTGGAAATAGTACTTATGTATTTATAAGTACAAGTGTTCCCTGCAATTGTCTGGTCAATATTTGGACAATTTCTTGACGAATATAAGCACAGAGTGGAAGAGAAAGAAAAAAGAAAAACAATAAAATTTTATTCATATGCACAAATAAGAATGGAATAACAATGAAAAAATCTTGTGTACATTTATAAATTTCCTTTCAATGATTTGTGTGTATTATGTATAAATATACACTCACAATATTATGATATGTATGTCATATTATGCTTAGGCACCAATTTCCCTACAACACCTTCAACACTGGAGTTTGCCCAGTTGCTGGTAGTCATTTCCTACCCTACTTTGCAGGGGATGCCGCTACTGGGCTTGCTCTCTCAATGCGGGACACTGAGAGGTCCTTGCAGATTTAAAAAAAAAATTACTTGTGCTTTAAGAACCTTTAAAATTTACATAAATAAAAGTACAGAATATTTAAAGTGCTTGAGTACAAGTATGTAGACTACTTGGGAACACTGTCCATTTGTTAGGGCACTATGCAATCCCATTCTCCTCATAAGGAAGAAGGAGCTATTGAAATTGTCTCCCACATCCTGGGTGAGTATGCTAGCCACTCAGTTAAAGGTATAATGGAGGCCACCTCCTCTGTTGTGTTGTGTAGAGTTTGGTGGGTTCTGAGTATAGCTACTGGATCAGGCCAGGCAACACCTATGTTCATCTGGTTTAAGGATTGCACCGTGCTTTCAGTGTGAGATAGGAGCTGGCTGGCTGCCTGAGGCAGCAGTTCACATGCTCAGGGCAGAAACTTAGGAGCCTAGGGAGTTTTTACAGTGAAAATTTAGGCATTGAGTGATTACAGGATTAGGCTGCAGTAGTGCCTAAATCTGGCACTTAAGGTACCTAAATTCCTTTGAGTCTGGGTGTACATCCCTATGTTTATCAAGTTTATCTATGACTTTAGTCATGAATCCATCTTGAAAAAGACAATTTAAGTGATTGGCAAAATTTGGCTACTTCACACAGGTGGTCTGCTAACAGGCAGAGCAGAAATCTACAAAATACATTTGAGATTCATTGTACAGGTTTCAAGACAGGACATTATCTATTATAGGTGGTTTCTTGTAGAGGTTCACTATATTATCCCTGTAGCTTCACTCACCCAGTCCTTAGAATCCAGTCATGATGTTGCAAATTTGAGGGGGCAAAAATTCTGAAGCTTAATTTTTTTAAAGCTCTTTGCATGACAGTTTAACCTTTTTAGGGACGAAAAGGTGGATCAAAGTCTCATTTACTCTACATTCAGTAACAAGACTAATATTTTCAGTTTCCATGGCACTACAGTTTCTTATGATGAGTCTTTGAGCTTTGGCTTGCTAGAGACCTAGTTTTTCTGTCACCATAAGTTATTTGTTGTTAATAAGTGATTGTGATTAACTTCATCCATTATGCTGGTAACAGTACACTTTTACTTCTGTCAGAATGTGTGACTTGGATGAATCTTCTATCAGACTTCATTGCTCTTTTATCAATCACTTCTCATAGAATGGTTAGTATTAAAACCCAAATCAGCTTGTTTGAGGGTAAGCAGACTTTCAACAATAGTCGGTAAAATGCCTGAGCTCAGCAGTGGCTGTTTCTGTAATAGTCTGATTTACCTTGCTTATTGTCTCCTATCTTGAGTGTTCAGTGTCATTTAACCCCCCCGCACCCCGAGATGCCCAGTGAAGAGAGATTAAACTTTTCTTCCAAAGAATATCCTTTGAGTTATTCCAGTGTGTTTCAGAAAAAAAATGTTGTTGCTGAAAACATTTTTAATTGAAATAATGTTGACAAACTCCAGTTAGAATTAACTTGCTCTTTTGGCCACCAACTAGCCATCAGATTTTATTTTTATCAAAATATATTAAAATAATAAAACTAAGAGAGAGGGGAGCAGGTACGTGTTACAATTTATTATCTCATCAGTTGTTATGCTCTCCATATAACATTATAAAGATTAAGAAAGGAAAACTATGGATTTTTCTTGGTCATAATGGAAAATTACCGTATTTTTAATTCTAATGGAAAATTCGTTATACAACCTTTGCTTAATTCTTTTTAATTACTTTACATTTGTCAATGTGTCACAACTTTTCCTTATTTTGGGAATACTATTAAACTCACTTCTTCTGCATTAAAGACTATCAAACTCGGAACATGGTTGAAAAACCAACAATAAGGTATAGTGCTGAACTATAAAGAAGTTACTCAAGCTGTGTCTGCTAAAGCAGGATTATGTTTTGCTCAGTGTTGTTGGTACTTAAAAACATGATACTCTTTGAGTATGGTCTTCTGTACGAAAAAGAGGCTTAATTAACTGTTTTCAATTGGAAATGTCATTGGCTAGTCAGATGAGTTGAAATTCACCCCATGCAAAGGGCCAGCAATTATGAAGCACCATCTAGTCCTACTTAACTCCTTTTTAAGTGGGACTTAAATATTTCATAGGTTTTGTGCAGGCTCTCTGCACAGGCATGAATTTCACCCAAGGTTTCTTGCTTTATCACTAGGAAAATACATTCCCAGAATTTTTTTTTAAATGATCAGTATTAATAAAGAGCCATCCTTTTATTGCTTGCAAGATTTGTAAACTCTCCCTATGTATCTGAGATTATTTAAGTATGACTAGAACTGTGCTTCTCAGATTATAACGGTCTTGTCTGCAATATCTAACCAATTGAAAATATATTGTAAAATCACATCAGCAGCTTCAGTGTTTTAAAAATGTAATTTTATGTATTTGCCTTTAGATTGAATGTATTTCTGTTTGGTAGTTTCACAATCATGTACATAGTTTTCTTTTCCATTGTTGCTCCCACTGGAAATGTCTTGGGGTGGTGGTGGAGGGAAATTCCTACCTTCCCTGAGTAGGCACACATAATAGGAAACACAGCTGGTATTTACTGTTCTCTACAGCAAGGAAACTTCAGCTTCCAGCAAATTCTCAGCCCTAAAGCAATCAGTATATTTATCTGGAATGGTTATTGCCATTCCTGCAATCACTGTACTGCATGTATCATGGAGCTAGTTATTATACGGAGGGAAGAGATGGGGACAGAGAAGTTGGCATCAAAACAATTTGTGGATTTTATGCCGTCTCAATAGATTGACAGATGTGGTTTTAAGATACTGAGTTTTCATAGTTAGCTACAATAATGACTATTTTGCTGGTGGGTTAGCAGATAAGTAACTGAAGTTGCATTTGTTTTGGATTGGCATACTATTTGTAAACTAGTCTCCTGACCACATACTATGATAGAGTTAGAGGAAATCAGCCATTAGAAATTGAGAGAAACTGAACAGAAGATATGGAGGGCATTTTTGCAGTGATGGCATCAGTGCTAGTAGATTATCTTTTGTTAGGCTAATAGTAACCTACCATAAATCCAAAGCATGAAGGGATGATGTAGTTAATTGGCCATTAACTATATTGCTGACACTGCAGTACTGAGCGGATAGCTTTTGATACTGTTCAGCATAATGTTGAATAAGCTTTTCTGAGCATTTGTATGATTCAAAACATCTGGGTAAGCTGTTAATTGTTCCTGAATGGTATTTGCTTCTAAATGCTACATAGTGATCCAATAAAATGGTTAAAAAATCATTTATATCCATTACATAATGTCCATTATCTCACAGCAAGACTATTCAATTTTCAACAAAGTAGTAAAGTACGGTCCCTATTTAAAATTCATTTGTAATTTGTATGAAAATAGATGTGGCCATTATGCAGTTTTTTTCTTATCAGAAGTGCATTTTAATAAGTAGCTCAAAAAGTGAAGATAATATTTTTAAAAGTGCTATATGAAAAAATCACATTAACAGGTCCAGTGCACATTTCATTATAAAAATGCACCATAGGCAGTTTATACTCCTAAAATGTAAAACAGAAGATGGTTCGTATTGCCAAATCCTTCACCGCTGTTGACAGAGTAAATGGATTAATATCTATGCAAAGGCTTAATCCCATCAAAAGTTATGACTTGATTGACTTCACCTTTACCACTTCAGTTAGAAAGATATCCAACATGGATATTAATTCCTATAACACATACTGGCTTAAATCACTTAATTTACATGGAGGATATAATTGTTAGCAAAATTTCATGCAGCATCTGTGAGCCAAAGGCTGTGCAATAACTTAACATCTGGTGATACATAAACATATTTGATTATTTTTTTCCTAAGCAGAGATAATGAAATACTTAAATTATCATCAAGCCTATATTTAAATAAAACCAATAATTTGGGGGTATTCTAACAGTTTCCTTCCTACCATATGGTCAGTGGTACTCTGACAGAAATTTAAATTTACCACCAGTAGCAACATTTTTTCTGCTCTATTCCTAAACACTAAAATGTGAAACCCAAGGGCAAGAGTATGTCTCCATAAACTGGATGGCTGCCTTGAACGTTGTATTATGTTTCAGCAGCTGGTGGGTGGTTAACAATTAATGGGGTTAAGTCCCAGAACTGCAGCCACAAGTGGAAGATCATTTTTAGATTTCCATATGCAGCTGTGGGATTTATATTTGAAGTGCTGACTCCCATGGGCAGAATAAATAATGGAGATTCAAGTGAACTTATGTTTTTCTGCTATCAGCTTTCTCAGCAGGGAAAGGAGACAGTTTGGTCAAGATTGGGCCACAATTCTTAACACTGCTCTTTCAATACTAACTGTGTAACTTAATCTGATTGTATATATAGTTTTCCCAAGTATAGGAGAGCTGGTAGCTGTGTCAACAGAGAAAGATGGTGGTGGGGACAGTTTCAGGGAAAAGATCAGGCATAAAGCCCCTTTGAAAATCCAAGCCTTAAACCAAGCCAACTCCCATTGCAATTCAGTGGACAGCTAATTCCCTTAGACCACTCTGAAAATCCCAGTCTAAATTGATAGTGAGGCATCCAGGGGGAGATGTCAGAAAGAGAGGCTGATATGTTGGATTGGCTGTAAAAAGACAAGTCGGGGGAAGGTAAGTCAGCACACAGTCATCAGTACATAAATGGTAGTTGTAATCCCACGAGTGAATGATTTCACTTAAAGAAAGAGTGTAAAGGAGGTAAGGGGCAAGAAGGGTGCCTTGTGGAGAGACCTGTGGAGAGGGGAGGGCCTTCAGGATGAGATTCTAAAGGAGTGATCTGAGAGGTGGTAGTAGCTTTGAAAATGATGGAATCATTTTTATTATTTGAATTACAGTAGTACCCCAATTGATATTGGGACCCCATTTTGCTAAGTGCTGTGACAGACAGGTTCTTCCCCAAATACCTTGCAATCTAAATGAAAGCCAAAGACAAAATATCAGGAGGAAGTTGTGTGACTGAAAGTGTCAAAAGCATCAGAAAGGTGAAGGGGGGTGCGATTTGGCCAGGAAAATGTCATTAGAAACCTTAGTGAAAGCACTTCTGATGCAGGGATGAGAATGGGAGCCTGTCACGGCTGTATCCCCACTTTGAACTTTAGGGTACAAATGTAGGGGCCTGCATGAAAACTTCTAAGCTTAACTACCAGCTTAGCTCTGGTCCGCTGCCACCATCCCAATGGATTCCCTCCCTGGGAAGCCTTGAGAAACCTTTCACCAATTCCCTGGTGAATACAGATCCAAACCCCTTGGATCTTAAAACAAGGAGAAATTAACCATTCCCCTCCTTCCTCCCACCAACTCCTGGTGAATACAGTTCCAACCCCCCTGGGATCTTAAAACAAGAAGAAATTAACCATCCCCCCTTCTTTCTCCCACCAACTCCTGGTGAATACAGATCCAACCCCCTTGGATCTAAAACAAGGAAAAAATCAATCAGGTTCTTAAAAAGAAGGTTTTTAATTAAAGAAAAAGGTAAAAAATCATCTCTGTAAAATCAGTATGGAAAGTAACCTTACAGGGTAATCAAACTGAAAGAGCTCAGAGGACTCCCCTCTAGTCTTAGGTTCAAAGTACAGCAAACAAAGATAAACACTCTAGTAAAAGGTACATTTACAAGTTGAGAAAACAAAGTAAAACTAACACACCTTGCCTGGCTATTTACTTACAAGTTTGAAATAGGAGAGACTTGTTTAGAAAGATGTGGAGAACCTGGATTGATGTCTGGTCCCTCTTGGTCCCAAGAGCGAACGCACTCCCAAACAAAGAGCACAAACAAAAGCCTTCCCCCCCCCCCCAAGATTTGAAAGTATCTTGTCCCCTTATTGGTCCTTTGGTCAGATGCCAGCCAGGTTACCTGAGCTTCTTAACCCTTTACAGGGAAAAGGATTTTGGAGTCTCTGGCCAGGAGGGATTTTATAGTACTGTACACAGGACAGCTGTTACCCTTCCCTTTATAGTTATGACAGAGCCAGACTGGAGGGCGCACATGAGGGAGCTGGAGAAGAACTCAAGATAATGGTAATAAATGGAACGTGAGTTTAAAGGTGAAGGAAAGATTGGAGATTGGGCAGCTGTTGGAGATGAAGGTGGGGTTGAGGGTACTTTTTATGGTGGGGACATTACTCATATTTTGAGAGGAACCAGCTCGAAGAGAATAAAAGGTGAAGTAGGAGGGAAAGAGATGAGCATGATGATGAATGAGGTTAATAACAAGGGGGACGACAGTGGGGCAAGTTAGAGGGTTACAGATAAAGAGGGAAATGTGTATCCTCAGTTTTAGTGGGAGGGGAGAAGAAGAAGATGTGTCAATTTTGTCAATAGAAAATTTGGGGGCAGTTGCAAATGATTTTGCAAAAAAGATATTTGCTCTCTATGGAAAAAATTGGTTTTTCATTAAAACTGATTTTTTTTTCAGTTTTCAGCCAAAAAACAAAATATTTAATTTCTGAAATGCCACTGTGGTGCCCATAGGTGCTGGAACTAGGGATGCTGGGATGACTTGAAGTGGTTTCCATTACGTACAGGGTTTACAGTTTGGTTCAATGTCTCTCAGCACCCCCAGTGTACAAATTGTTCTAGCACCCCTGGTGGTACCTCATGGAAGTTGTACTGTTCTCCTAAATAGTTTGGGTTCCCTGGTCAGACATCATCTCCCATGATGCACCATCTTTTGCCATGACATGCCCTATGTATCCTGCAAGTCACTGGCCATTGAAAGCAGACACTTTTTAATTAAATATTTTGTTTAGTTGAAAATCCCATTTTCACTGAAAAAGCATTTTTGATGAAATATTTTTGACAGGGTTGCCAACTTTCTAATGGCACAAAACTAAACACCCCTACCCCAACCCTTCCCTGAGGCCCCGCCCCCACTGAAATGAGCACAAGTAAGGAGCAGGAAAAGTGCATGTGATCAGGCAAGGCATAAAATGTGCTCGGAGGCATCTTTGGATTTTCACTTGCTCTGTCTGCCAGCCAAGAGCAGTGGCTTTCTAGAAGTTAATTAAGAGGTGCTCTCTGAAGAAGGCAAGGGGAGGATAAAGTAAGAGGGTCAGCCAGTGACTGAAATGATTCTGAAGGTCCCAAGAAACATAGAGAATCAGGCCCTATGCTTTATACCAATTTTAAATTAACTGTAATTCCATTGAAATCCATGGATAACATTTGCATAAAGCTGGTGAACCAGATGAGAAACAGGTCCACTTCTCTCAGATATTTGCTGAGTGCTTCATAAGCTAGGCACAGTATTCATGGCATCTTACCAATCTATAGTGTACTCTCACCTGAGCTAACTTGCCTTTAGTGTAGTACTTTGCAACATGCAAACATAGAAATGTGATTTCTGAACTAGTCCATTGTCTTAATTGCAATGCCCTACTGTACAGGGGATAAGACATATGTCTCATCTTAGTCTTTCATTGGTTGCTGTAGGGAGCCAATTCAGTCAGACCCTCGAGAGAGAAGAAAGGGTCTTGCCTCACCCAACAGTAACTTTTTTAGTATGATTTAAGCAGTATACCTGGCACTCAACTAAATTGCAAACTGCACCCTGAAAATAACTACAATAAATGCAATGAACAAAATATTTTTTTAAAACAAAAATAAGTAATTCAAAAAATGCAGTAGCAATTTTAACCAGCCCACAGGGACTGTTATTGAAATCTGCACATGGAAAGGAGGGGGATCAATATTGTACTGTAGGAATACTGCTCTTCAAATTCTCCTTACTGAGTCTTACTGTCCAGTTGACCTGCCTTTTCTGAAGATGAGTCTGTATATTGTAGGCATTACCATTTTAGCTTTATCTTCAAAACTGTTCACATATTTCTCTGCTACAGTATGTTATGTCTCTACTGCATGCTAAGTTTCACAATAGGACAATACAACCTGAAATGAGCTTTTCCCATCTACTTCCCCCAACAAAATCACAGAATCAGAAGAATTATAAAAGGTCACCTGACAGAGAGAAGTGAGGCTTTCAATAGGTTTAGGGAAGATCTTTAAGTGAATCTTCTATTTCATTATTGGTGCATGCAAATGAAACACCTATGTTATGTACATGTTTTAGGAACTTTTTTTTTACTAGTTTTCTTCCAAAATGAAATTCTGGTGAAACTGACCCAATTTCATGAAGCATTTTCATTTAAACTGAACTCCATATTCCGATGGAATATGTTTCTGTTGAAGTTTCTCCATCCATCTCTGTTTACTATTATTCATTACTGTCAGAATATTTTCATAGTGAAATATCAGATACGTAGGATTTGCTCAGGGAAATTGTTTTAATATTTCCCAGGTAGATTCAGCTGTTAAAATCAGAAGGACCATCTACGTTTGCCAATTACAACTCTAATTTGTATCTTCTAGTGACTCTCACAGATAAAAGGATAATTTGGCTACAACTAATGAGATCATTGCATTTTCCAGTCTTTAACTTATTGTGCAACTGATTGTTCTTTCCTAAGTGGAGTACTTTACATTTGTCCTTATTGAATTTCATCCTATTTACTTCAGACCATTTCTCCAGTTTGTCCAGATTATTTTGAATTAAAATCCTAACCTCCAATGCACTTGCAACCCCTCCCAACTTGGTATCCTCCACAAACTTTATAAGTGTACTCTCTCTGCCATTATCTAAATCACTGAGAAAGATATTGAACAGAACTAGACCCACAACTGGTTATCCCCTTCCAGCATTACTAGGAACCACTGATAATTACTTTCTGGGAATTGTTTTCCAATCCACCCACCTTATGGTAGCTCCATCTAGGTTGCATTTCCCTACTTTGTTTGTGAAAAGGTCATGTGAGACAGTATCAAAAACTTTACCAAAGTCAAGATATACCACATCTACTGCTCCCCTCTATCAACAAGGCTTGTTACCCTGACAAAGAAAGCTATTAGGTTGGTTTGACATGATTTGTTCTTGACAAATCCATGCTGACTGTTACTTATCACCTTATTATCTTCTAGATGTTTGCAAATTGATTGCTTAATTATTTGTGCCATTATCTTTCCGGATACAGAAGTTAAGCTGACTGGTCTGTAATTCCCTCACTTGTCCTTATTTCCCTTTTTATAGATGGGCACTATATTTGTCCTTTTCCAGTCTTCTGGAATCTCTCCCATCTTCCATGACTTTTCAAAGATGATTGCTAATGGCTCAGATATCTCCTCAGTCAGCTCCTTGAGTATTCTAGGATGCATTTCATCAGGCCTTGGTGACTTGAAGACATCTAACTTGTCCAAATAACTTTTAACTTGTTCTTTCCATGTTTTAGCATCTGATCATACCTCATTGTCACTGGCATTCACTATGTTAGAAGTCCAATGACCACCAACCTCCTTCGTGAAAACCAAAACAAAGAAGTCATTAAGCATTTCTGCCATTTCCACGTTTTCTGTTATTATTCTCTCCCTCCCCCTCCATTGAATAATGGGCCTACTCTGTACTTCCTTTACCTCAGTTCGGGGCACCACATTTCAGGAAAGATGTGGACAAATTGGACAAAGTCCAGATGAGGGCAACAAAAATGATTTAATGCTTTAAAAACATGACCTATGAGGGAAGATTGAAAATATTGGATTTGTTTAGTCTGGAAGAAGAGAAAACTGAAAGGGGAAGAGGGCACATAACAGTTTTCAAGTACATAAAAGGTTGTGACAAAGAGGAGGGAGAAAATTTGTTTTTTAACTTCTGAGGATAGGATAAGAAGCAATGGTCTTAAATTGTAGCATGGGAGGTTCAGGTTGGACATTAGGAAAAACTTCCTAACTGTCAGGGTGGTTACGCACTGGAATAAATTGCCTAGGCAGGTTGTGAATCTCCATCATTGGAGATTTTTAAGAGCAGGTTAGACAAACACCTGTCAGGAATGGTCTAGATAATACTTAGTACTGCCATGAGTCCAGGGGTCCGGATTAGATGACCTCTCGAGGTCCCTTCCATTCTTGTGATTCTATGATTAAGATAAACATAGGAACTGTCAATTTACTCATTCATTTTCACCCTGTCTTTTAGACGGCCTATAAAATGGTCATAACATGACGAAGAGGCAATTTCCTAACTTGCATTTAAAAAGGTACTGGAAATATTAGATTTTTATGTCAGGTTAGAGCATTACATGTCAGTCAGTTTTGGCACTGTGAGGAATTAGAGACAGAACTTGGGAAATAGCAAAACCGCATAAACTGTGCTAATGTAAATGTCAGAAATGATAAGTTGTTCACATTCCTAGCAAATGAAATAATTCTTTTTATTTGTTTCTGATGTACTTATTAATTGGGCAAGATCTTATAAAATAGATTAAAGGAGCTCAATCTATTTAGCTTATCAATGAAGGTTAAGGGGTGACCTGATCAGTCTGTAAGTACCTACACAGGGAACAGAATTTTGCTAATAGAAGACTCTTCCATTTAGCAGACAAAGGTATAACAAGAGCCAATAGCTGGAAGCTGAAGCAAGACAAATTCCAGTTAGAAGTAAGGCACACATTTTCAACAGTGAGGGCAAGTAACTGTTGGAACAATTTACCAGGGGTTGTGGTGGATTCTCCATTACTGGAATTTTTTAAATCAAAATTGGATGTTTTTTGTAAAGAATATGCTCTAGTTCAAACAGGAATTAATTCAAGGAACTCCTATGGCCTGTGTTGTACAGAAATTCAGACTAGATAATCACAATTGTCCCCTCTGGCTTGTAATCTATGAATCTGTGACCTCAGTTCTCTTGGTCACATTAGAAAGAAAAACATGCAGAAGATTTTGTTTTGATCTTCCTTTTCATTCTTTCATTTATTGTTGACCTAAACTGCTTAACTGTTTTGTCGTTTTACCTCTTCTGAACTTTCAGAATAACTTTCCTGACATTTAAAAGTTAAGAAAAAAAATCATAAAGAACCAATAACAAACCTGCAGGGAATCGAGGCAGATGGCATTCATCATAGTGGTCTTGCCTGAAGAAATCATTTGACTGTAGTGTGGAGAAGTGAAAGACACAATTTTTTTAATTCAATAAAATGAAGAATATTCAGACAACAAGGAGCTCATGAAATGAACTGATTTTCTGTGTGGAAATGGTGTTACTTCTCCATTCCAATCTTACTAAGTTATACTGGAAATGAAAATGACAACTCAACCTCTAAAACACTGATTAGCTAGCCACAAACATCACAATTCTTACTTCCTATTGTAGCTTGATCTATAGATTATCTATCAATAAAAATTCCCAGTTATCACTTTGAGGGTTGACAGGTTCTTTTCCCAAGATCAAGCCCAGTATTATTAAATTATTATATAGTTAGGAACTCATATGAGCAAAGATGCAACACTCACACTATAGGAACTTTTTTATATTTACAAATAAATAATTTATTAATACATTTTGCAAAGTCATACACACTCTATCTCAGTAAGGTAGATAGAGATAATACAGAAAGTACATCTGAACATCTGTACTCTCACCATCCCTTGCAGAACAACATGAAATGTTATCCATTATCTTCCTCATCACAGTCACCTTCCTCATCTTCACCAGTGGCCATCATTCTGGCTCCTCCCAAGGGCTACATATCTCTCTTTCTCTCTCACTGCCCTGGGATGCCACTTTTATAATGTTACACTGATGTTACCATGTCTAATGCATATTCAGTAGGGGTTTCTCCCCTGTTACTTATTTGTATTTCCTCCCCTTAACAATGTTAAGGTGTCCTTCTTCCATAGGTTAGTGTATTTCACTCCATTATCATATACATCAGTTCGTTACCATGGCACTCTTGTGGTGAAATGTTTCATACAAAATCTTCCAGAAGCTGGTGTCAGTTTATGTTCTGTGGTTGGCTGACACTCTACTTCCAGTTCCCCAAAACTTTGAGTTACCTACGTTTTTATCTATGTCAAAGATCGTAGGCCTCATGCTAACTGCTGAAGCCAATGTCTTACAGGATACAAGCCTGTAGGTTCCTTGCATTACTGCTGAATATAATAAAGCAGAATATAATGCAAAGCAGTGAATATAATAGAGGTAAGCTGGCCCACTGGGCTACACTATTTAAATTTTCTTTCTAAAATATTTAGAGATGAAATTAACTCAGATCAAAACACTGGATCAAAATATCCTCCAACTTGGTGATGGTATAGGAGACATGAATCCTGCGGCCAGTCACCATCTTTAAAAATATTATGATGAATCATCAGGAAAAAGTTCTTATCCAGCAAGATTTTTTAACATGCAATATTATACTGAATATGAATTCTGATTAAATGGAAAAGCAATGAAAATCAGTTTGCCCAAACACCAAATTAATAACTTACATTTTTGTTGCCATTATAAAAATGGAGAAAATGTTTTTCATTTCTTAAAAAAAGAGGAAAAAATCTACATCCCAGTAATGCTTCCCCCCATATATCAAATTTAAGCAATGTATGTTTTAATATACTAAGAAATATTTTCTACTGTATTAAACCTGAGGTGTGTGTGTATATGCACAGTATAGTCCGGTGGCCATGTGAATGGATATGGAAAATAGACAGTTAGAAAAGAAATTGCCATGTACAGCCAGATGCTCCTGAAAATGTTGCCAGGATTATAGACAGAAGCAACCATCTGAGGCTCTGGCTGTAAGCAATCTGTCAGCAAGTCCAGATTGGTCAGCTAGAGTTCTAAGGAGGAAGGCTGAAGTTGCAAATAGACATCTAAGCACCTAATTTAATGGGGATCAAAAATACAAGGAACAGATTGGAAATCTGAAGACTTTGTGGGATCAGAAAGGCAGTTTCCCTAACATCTTCCAACATTGGGACATCCTTTTTAATGTGGACTTCGAGCTGCTGAAAGCTCCATCCTTCTGCCTATGGTTGTTAACTCTGGAAAGCTCTTTTCCTTGTGAGGAGTGGTTATTTGGTAAACCTTTGCTAATGGAAATCACGTTCTGCAGGTTCCAGTCATTGTAGCAGTCAACCTCTCACAGTGCTTGCTGCAGTCCCACTGGAGTACTACTGGTCCACGCTTCATCACTGAGCTAAATAACAGAAACCAAAGATTGCCATCTGGGTCCTGTTTATTTTTGTGTTCGTTTTCTTTTACTTTCCTATCTGATCTCCATGCGCAGAATTGGCAGATAATTTATCAGACTATGGAATATCTTCCAACAGTCAAATGACATTGTAACAGGCAGTAGGAAACCTAACAGTTGATATGCAAAGATAGGGATATAAAACACTTTTGCCTAATTTAGGCTCATTAATAGGCTATAATGGGGGTTGCTACGCATCTACACGAGTACAGACTGGTTCTGAGAGCAAAGTTCTATACAGCTCTTCAAACTCATCTGGTTGTCTTGTTCACTCCTGTTGTTCATGCCACAAGATCACAAACTGCTCCTCTTCCAGCTGTCATGCAGCACCAACTTTAATGTGAGCATTGTGAAATTTTCAGAGTAATGTTTTCCCCTTCATAATAACTTTTCTAAGGGGGAAAAACAATGATGTCCCAGATTTTATTTTGTTTTGTGTGTTTTTTTTTTTTTTTTAAATCTCTGACAGGAATAGATTCAGGTATAGGCACTACAGGCACATGCATAAGGCCCCAGTTTTAGTCATGTGCTGATGTCAGAATCTCACCTTTCATTTTAAACAAAAATTTGTTTCTAGAACTATTGGTTCTGATGAAAAGCTTGAAAATATAACTCAAAGACAGCCAGTGGAGAGATGTCTGCTGAGTTTGCAGCCAGTCTCTTGCAAAGAGGGCTTCAGTAGCCACTAAAATCAAGGAGGAAACTGCTTGGCCTCAGACCCACCTCTAGAGCAAGCCAGGTCTCCCAAACTTCTTTGAGAAAAGAGGAAAAAAAGTAGATGAGGTCCAACACTGCAGGGATGGTGATTATGGAATCTTCATTTCAGTCTCCATTCTAGTCAGATCTGGACCCACCCCTCTGAAAGTGCAAGCAGCTGTGAGACTCCAGCTATTCCAGTCAGTTCTGGACCATCCTTCCTATGTCTGGGTACCATCCTCTTGACTAGCCCATATGAAGAGGAGGAGAAGGAAGAGCAGGATATGACTTCAAAGTATCCTTCCTGGTCACTTCCTTCTTCCAGACGCCAAGGTGAGAGATACTTGGAGAATAATCAAACAACAAACAGCAAGTATTCAATGGGAGTCAAAATCGACAGGCCTATTCCTGACTGTCAACAGACTATGGAAAGCAGATTTGCAAGAAAAATCCTACTTGGGTGTTAATTGCTATGAGGCAATTAATAGGAGCTCAGATAGTATAGTGATGAGCATAGTATAAATGTCTGCATGAACAGAGGTAACAAATGAACTTGTGCTAAAGTCAGTGCTAGATACTCTTCTATTGCAGAGGTCCTACAGAGATGCCTCAAGTGTACACTAGAATAGAAGTTCCCAAACTTTTCTTATTGCGTACCCCCTTCCAAATCTACCAGCTGCTAAATAAAATCCTCCATTACACAGTTTCTCCTGCATACCCTACAGAGATGTCTCGTGTACCAGAGTTTGGGAACTGATTTGTACTAGAGTTTTTTTCCATCAACCTATACCAGAAGAATGTTACTGGCTTTGAAGTGTAAATGAGGAGAGAAACCTTGAGTAACATGGCAACTCTCTGGGAGTGTAGATACCTTTTCAGTTACAGCAGTAAAGAGGTGCTTTTTAAGAGTCACTAGGGACCAATAGTCTTTGGACCACAATTAATCACTTTATGAAAAGGGCCTACCACTCAAGCAGACACAGAATCTTTTGGCTGTCACTAACTAATAAAGTGTTCATACAGTAATTTTTGTGAAACCTGCTCAGAGTAACTAGTAAAGTCTTCAACTTTTCAACTACAGTCCCTCCTAATGACAGATGCTGTAAAGATGCTTCAATTTGCTGTGTGGTGTGAGTTTACACTCTCTCTATTTTAAAAGTGACTGTACACGGTTGCTGTTGAGGGAGTTTTCCTATGGTTGTAGAAAGTTCTCTGTGAAAGCAAGGGTGTTCGTAGGTTACAATGATTAACTCTTATAACTGACAATTTTAGAATTTTCCCATTTTTTTTAAGTTGGTCTTCTAGTGCCTCCTCCAACAGGAGTTCTTGAACAGTACAAATCTAAATCACCAAGATAAGGAGGTTATCAGATAGTGGCTGTTCCCAAAATATACTAAGAACTTTCCAAAGGGGGATACACAACCACTGCCACAGTGATTGAAATGGGTTGGGGAAAAGGAATGTTACATCAACTGAAGGGAATGGAGGTACTGTACAGTGTACGTAAGGAACAGAACTGGGCAGAAGCAGATGTCTACAATTGTTTCCAATTATTTAAATCTGGTTTAGGGATAAATAGGTTATAATAAAACAAGAACAATCATTTATGGTATTGTATAAAACTATATTTAATATTAATGTTTCAAGTTTTCTAAGGATTTTCTTCTCTCTTTTTAATAAGCACCTGCACAATATTTGGTGATGGTTAGGAAATCTAGCAATGGAATAGCTGCTTCAATTTCTTTTGCTAATCTCTTTGTGCAGAGTAAGCTTTTTGACCAGCTGTATTATCCCCTTGCAACCTTGTAACGTTCTTTACTAGCTGCAGTATAGACAGCTTGTTTGGTAATGTTTTTTTTTTTTTTTTTTTTTATCACTCAGAGCTCTTTTCTTGCTTGAGCCGTTGAGCCATTTTGAAAAGAGACATCGTTCTAGCTGAACCACAATTGTAACTGTTAACTCCAGTGAAATATAGCAAATCAGTGTATATCGAGCCAGACAGACGATCTAACATCTATTAATAACAGAAGTGAACTAAAGACCCCGAGGCAAGAAAAGCATGGGGGTAAAATTCCATATGACAAGATAAAGAAAGCATAACAAGATTATGATTATAGGCAACTTCAACTTCTCTAATGTTCCTGCAGAAATTTGTGAGACATGACATAACGGAGACAGTAATAATGGTTGTAGTAAATAATTGCTTTCTGAGCCAATGTGTTTTAGGAACCCTAATGGCAATATGCTGTCTGTCTCTCCTATTTAGGTCCATAGTGAACAATATATGGGCCAAATTTTGTGCTTGTGTAATGGCCACAATGTAAATCAGAGCAATATTTTGCCCCATACCTAGACAAAAACAGTTTATTTATAGATTTTTGGCTTTTTTTTAAGGTGAACCTGTTTTGTGTCTTTATATAGGATCAAATAGGGTAATGCAAAGACCACTTCTCACTGGAAACACATGATGTGTTCTGGGAGTTGTATAACATCATTTTTAGGATCTCTTTAGACCTATTGCATTAGATATTATAGTGACATATAGGAAAACACAGTCCCTACTGCAAGCCAAGAAAGTTGCGAGTGGGAGTCAGGGGTAGGATACATAAGAGTAGGATAGGTTAGTAGGTGGGATACGAGTTGGAGGCAGGGTACAGGTAAGAGATAATTAAAGGAGAAGGGGAAGTATAAAGACAAGGATCAGGACGATGAAAGCAGGTAGCATAGTGTTGTGGTTTTGTGAAAAACGGGTGAATTATAGCTGGAAGTCAGTTGTCAAGAGAGTTGGGTAGATCCACTACTCCTCCCATATTCCTTATCCAAAGAGGGGGTGATGCAGTGATGTGCTTGTGCAGTGAAGGTTGTAGCATTCATTCCCAGGGGTTCAGGTTCCTTGTAGATCTGATCTTGGGAAAGTGCCAATATTGATGATATCCTAGGTGATTTGGCAAAGTTTTTCCAATGCAGATGGAGTACTGTACTATATATCCCAGCCATGCCATGCAGGCAAGCTTATCAATAGCCTTTTAGAGTTGCTTAGTCACAGATTCCCTGCTGGTTACAGTAAGGAAATTGATAGATTGGTACTCATCTGTTCCTCTCTTTCTGCATGAGAAAGGCAAACAGAACCAGCTGAGCACCATTTGCACACTGCTTCTCCTTGTGATTAACCAGCACTGCACAGCTCTCTCAGCAGGGCTGTCTCTGATAACAAATAGCCATGCAGAACAAGCTGTGCAGCACAGGCATGGGAAGGCTGAGAGAATTCGAGCAGCAATGCCATGGGCTCTCACAGTCTGGGAAATGATCTTCTCTGCTAGGTTTAAGAGAGGCACCAGCTGTGAGGCTGGAGTGGAAGGGGAGGATGTGGGCAATGGAGAAGGGGGAGGCAATGCTGATGAACACAAGAACAGAAAATAAAATACAAAGGAATAGAAAATAAAACATAAACACAAATTAGACATTCAAGAGGGGAAAAAATAGCTTTCAGGAGGAAAAGAAAATTATACTAGGAAAGATGGAGTTGGAGGAAAATAACAGGAACTTTTAAAAAAAGAAAATATATTAATGAATAAGAAAAATGGAGGGTAAAGAAAAATGAAAAGTTTTGTTTAAAAAATTATTTTATTAATACATTCAGTCCCATTTCACTTTCAACACAGTCAGTGAAATGTGATGCCCCCCTCTCTCCTTATCCACGTTGAAAAAGTGGTGTCTCTAAGGCCATTTTTCCTGACTGAATCCTATGCTGACTGGCTAATGTACTGAAAGCTACTCATCCAGGCAGATGTACTACAGATACAATTGACCAAATAACAATCAAGTACAATTTAAACACTTAAGATGGTTGGGGCGGCTGATATCTTTCTTCAGAGCAGTTATCACAGATGAGCAAGGTTGATTTAAATAAAAGTGAGAGATTAAATCAGGACATTTTTAGCTGAAACTCCTCCCCACCAAAAAAAGAGAAAAGACCTCCACCCCCCACCCCCCACCCCCCACCCCACCCCGAAAACAAAACCATACACCACTGTTCACTTTGATTGAAGCCAAGATGTTTTTCTTCACAGGTTGTCAGTGCACCACTCAGGCTTTATTTCATAAGCTGATAGCGTCCTAATTTAAACTTTGACTTGCTATTACAAAGTCTAAATCAGAAGATTAAAAACCTCCTACTATAGATTTTTTTAATAGAAAGTGACAGTTTAATTTGGCAGAGTTGTGCTGAAAGGGTACTTAAAGCTTGAAGAGAGTGCCAACATCAGCAAGCTCCAGAGTAGCTAAAAGTGAAAACAGAAACATGAATAATTAACAGATAAGCTCCGGTTCTCTAGTTTTTTAAATTATTTACTTTTTAAAAAAAAGTTTTTCCTTCTGCTCAAAGTCCCAGAGGACTGTTTTTTGTAGTAGACCTGGCTTTGTTCACTGAAATACATAAAACCTTTTAAAAAATTGCCTTCATTTGTGTCATACAAGGGAAAAAGTAGTGATATGTTGATGTTGAACTAGTTGCCGATTAACATGTGATCATTTATGGAGTTTTCCCTGCTGTCACTCTAATGGTGGTTTGCACCCAGGATGAGGAAAAACATTGAAAACTATAAATGTTAATACATAGCAGGAAATGATCTGATGTTAGTTGACAGAATGAGAAATGCATGTACCACAGTGTTGTCATGGATTTTACTTTCATGGTATGCCCGGTATGCCCAGTATTGCTTATCTAACTATATTAGCTACTATGCTTATATTTTAGTGCCAGAAGAACTAACTTCAGAAAATTATCCCTATGGCAATGGTTCTGATGTGCCGAAAATACTAATTGCTCAGATTTGTCTTGTGCATGTTACTAGGTGGCGTGTCATATTCTTAAGGTGGTAGTTGCAGGTATCACATTACAGCTGTTCAAAATGACCAGATGCCAGAACCGTGCAAAGCTGTCACTTTGCACTTCAGGTGCATTCATGTGCAAAAACTCGTATCTTCATAAGTGCATCCATGTATTTGAACCTAGAAGGAATTTTACTGTCTCTGCCAATGGATACAGTTATAAAAAATGCACCACCTTATAAAAATGGGACAATTCTGTTAACAAAACCTACCCATTATTGTCATAGCAAAATCTCATTTTTGTGTAAACCTGCAAAATCTATTTCTCTAAGTCATACCAACAGTGTTTTTGTTTGTTTGTTTTGCACTTTTGAAACATCATAGAAAACATTAGAAAATCTTTGAGTTCAGGAAGTTATAGACAATTTGTAAGGAACATGCATATTGCTACTTGTCACCTTCTGGACTTCTGATTTCATTAGAATTCTCCCAACAAGTACAAATGAGGGAAATGTAAATTTGTCTTCCTCCAAATACTGATTATATGGTATATTTGTATAATTTCCTATTTCTGGATCTGTTGTTTTTGTTGCTGCCCTTAAACTGAAAAATAATTGCCTATCAAATTAGCAGAAAGAAGAATACCTTACGAATACCTTACAAATACCATTTTGGTATTTGGGGAACTGCAGCAGTTATCACAGGATATTCACAGAATGAGATTATCACTTTCCTGAGTATGGTCTCCACTAATATGAAGATTCATTTGTCATGTCTTATTATGGTTTTATATAATTCATGTATAGAGCGGACCCTGCAGACCCTTAATTGTGTGAGTAGTCCTTACTCCAACAGGATTACCAGCACAAGGATACTGTGCAAGAGTTTTCAATATCAGTTATGACAGCATTTCTCACAGTGCATGCCCTCCCTTCACCTCTAGGGGTGAAGACCGATATCTCAACTGTTCTTTAGAGTCTTGGATCTCCTTAAACCCAACTGCAGTAGGTACAGAGAAAACCTTAAAAATGTGAACCAAGTGTAACCAATGATTCAGTTTCCAGAGAGCCTAAAGCAATAACTCT
The DNA here is from genome assembly GCF_013100865.1 of Trachemys scripta elegans. Classification (NCBI taxonomy): domain Eukaryota; kingdom Metazoa; phylum Chordata; order Testudines; family Emydidae; genus Trachemys; species Trachemys scripta. Next base: position 36,606,003 of record NC_048302.1, on the reverse strand, counting down.
GAGGTGTGAACTGCCCCATTTATTTCAATGGGTGCTAACTCAGATGCTAAAGATAGTATTTTCAATGTCAGCATCAACTAGTTCACTGCTTATCAAAGCATGTGAAAATAAGAGAAATCATCTTTTGAAGGGCTAAAAGGTAAATATGCTTTTACTAATATGTAGTGAGGTGGAAGGTTGGGAGCACGATGGATTTAATTTTACTGAAGTGAGGTCTGAGCTTTCATAGGTTCCAAGGCCAGAAGGGACCGTTGTGATTCTTTAGGCTGACCTCCTGTATAACACAGGCCATAGAACTTCCCCAAAATAATTCCCAGAGCAGATCTTTTAGAAAAACATCCAATCTTAATTTGATTATAAAATTGTCAGTGATGGAGAATCCTTGATAAATAGCTCCAATGGTTAATTACCCTGACTGTCAACTTTCAGTTTGACTTTGTCTAGCTTCAACTTATAGCCACTGGATCATGTTATACCTTTCTCTGCTAGATTGAACAGTCCATTATTAAATATGTGTTTCCCATGTAGATATTTTTAATCAAGTCTCAAGCTTAACCTTCCCTTTGATAATTAAAGGATTAGAAAACATGCCTTATAGTGATAGACAATCTATTTAGTTTAACAATGTGGCTCTTCCCTGAACCTTCTCCAGTTTAACCACATACTTCTTGAATTGTGGGTGTTGTAGGAGCAGCAGTGATCTATATACTATGTATAACCTGTATGCTCAAAAGATCTGTTACATTTCCCCTCTCCCCCTTGTTTCCTCTCCCTCTTTGAATACCTGTAAAGTGGCTTTCCCCCACCCCTCCCTCCTGGAATGCTTGTGGGATGAATGGGCTGCTTAAACAGTTGGAAGATCAGAAAAGCTCCTAGATAGACAAGATGCCTGGGACTCTTATTAGGCAGCACTCACACACCCAATGCATGGACACTGGCTGAGGTGGAGTGTGACCAACCAGACGCAGCCAAGTCATCTCTAGTCGCAGGCCATGAGGAGCAGGTCCTTAAAATGAGAAGGGGCCATGTGCTCAGGACTGCACTCACAAGCTTGTACCGCCCGTGAAGGCCCTTTGCCCGGACTGCTTGGCCAGTGGTTCGTTGCGTTGCATTCCATCGTGCCTCAGGAAGACATACCTTCATCACACCATCCATCACTGTGCTGTGGGACACTTACCTTAAAGGATCCTGACATCTCCAGTGCTGTGCCTGTCCTGGGAGCGTGAGTATGTGAGTGTGACTGTGACACCCCTCCCCCCCTTTTTGAGCTTAGCTATCAATACAATAAACGTGCTGCTTTCTGCCAAACTCTGGTGGGTTAGTCCTCCCTAAGCTTACTAGCTGACCCAATTTCAGGTAACAGTGGGCACCAGAACTGAACACAGTATTCCTGCAGTGGTCGCATCAATGCCAAATACAGATGAAAATAATCCCTCTATTCCTACTCAAGATTTTCCTTTATATACATCCCAGGATTGCATTAGTTTTTTTGTCCGCAGCATCACACTGAAAGCTCATGTTCAGCTGATTATCTACCAGGGCCCCCCCATCCTGGAAGACTACATTCTTTGTTTCTATATATGTACATTTACATTTAGCCATATTAAAACACATACTGTCTGCTTTCACCCAATTTAACAAGTGATCCATATCACTCTGAATCAGTGACCTGTCCTCTTCATTGTTTACCAGTCCCCATATTTTTGAGTCATCTTAAACTTTATCAGTGATGACTTTATATTTTTTCCAAGTCATTGATAAAAATATTAAATAGCGCTGGGCCAAGAACTGATTCCTGGACCCCACTGGATAAACACCCTCTTGATGATGATTGCCCATTTACATTTAGAGACCTTTCATTTAGCCAGTTTTAAATCTATTTAATGTGAGCCGTGTTCATTTTATATTGTAATAAAAATGTTGTGTGGCACCAAATACCTTTGAGAAATCTCAGTAATACTATGTTAACACTATTGCCTTTATCAACCAAATTTATAATCTCATCAAAAAAGATATCAAGTCAGTTTGACAAGATCTATTTTCCATAAACACAGTGATTTGCATTCCTTAAATTACCCACCATTAATTCTTTATTAATTAAGCTTTAAAACAGTTTAGGAAGCATGGCCTTACATTATCAATGCAAAGGATACTAATTTATTTAAATGTAAAACAAAACATTATTTCTCTTGACATTTCTTTGAATGAAGTGTAGAAGATATTGTAGAAGCAAAATCTGTGTGACCTCCCTCCTACTCTGAGGTAAAAGCCATTGGCCTATGACAGTGATATCTGTCTTCCTGCCCTGGCTGCTGTAACCAAGGAAGAAGACCCAACAAGGCATGTGTTCCTGTGAGATATCACGAAGCATACAGCAAAGACGGGTATCATCAGTCTGTGTGTATCTCGAGGCATAGACTCTGGAGAAGAATATTCTTTGGTGCATCAGAGCAGTGAAGCTCTATACTGTGATATTGCATCTTATTCTCTCAAGGTAATTTGAACAGTTGTTAAAAACTAAATTATTGAGGAGAAAAAAAAAAAAAGATACATTCTCCCTCCAACCCCAGTAATACTTATGTGGGACTGTAGAAAGGAAAAGTTTTAAGGCTAGAGTGCTCATAGGATAATTAAATAGACAAGTGTTCTTGTTCTTTTCTTTAAATGTCAGATTGTGTTCTCATTATTTTAAGAACCTTAGTTGAAAGTAAATTGGTCACACATTTCTTTCTGTGAGACATCTTGCCCTACCACATGTCTTAGCTTCTTACCTGATAATCCAAGCAACCGAGTAGGGAAGAAAATACACTATATTATAACTCTGATTAAATACAAAAGGAACTATGCTGATACTCCTGTCTTAAGTCATGTCATTGGTAAAAAGGTTAAGAGCACAGCATCAGCCTTAATTTTGCATGTTGTGCCTGTTTCCATTTTCAACTTTAGACATATTGACAAGGTTGCTTGGTATTAAAGAGGGGCTTTTTTACTATGGAAAAATTTCAGACATAACCAACTAAGATTTCTTCGTTTTAACTTGATTTTTCACAATATTTTTTGCCATACATGCTATTTCTTGAAAGATATTAAACCAGATTTAAACAAGAGGTAGCTCTTTCTCAGTCCATCTCCTCTTCATACTTTTGCTGTACCAATTTATTGTAGGATCAAATGCTTACTCCTTATTCAGTGCTAACTCTGTGATTCAGGATTGACCTGGAATACTGAATTTATGATATCAGTGTTTTCCCACAGGAATAAACTGTGATTTCACAAATAAAGGACGTAACTATAGAATCTGACAGAAAGAAATAATGTTTTGGAAGGGAAACTCTTTTATTCAAACGCTAACATCTCACTTTGAATAACACTATAGCAAGGACAGTGCGGAAATGATTGGGCAAATAGATTGACATCTGTTTTAATATTATTTATTCTAGTTTGTTGTGGAAGCCATTCATTGTGGTTATCTCAACTGATAACCCATACTCTAAAATTCCTATCCATACCCTTTTTTAATTTGATCACTGTATCATATATAATCAACAAGCCTTTGATATGTCCCTTGAGTTAAATCAATCCTACTGTGAGCTCCACAGAAAACGAAGAAGTGAATGAGATAATGAGCTATCTCATGTCCTAGTTTCTAAATGAAACCAGTACTTCAGTGATGCTCATGACTGACTGTAAAATACATGGTAGTTAAGGGAAAGTACAGTATAGGTTGTTACAATTAGTAATGACTGTATCCACAGGAGATGGAAAAGGATTCAAGGAAACATATTGCCACTTATATAGCCTATATGAGGACTAAGCAGAATCACAGTCCGTGCAGAGGCTTCTCCATCCCTGCTCTCCTGGGGCATTGCCCCAAATGCAGTGTGGGCTCAGGAAAGGGAGGACCATGAAAAGGTAGGATCTTGGATATTCTTCTCCCTGCACTGGCCTGTGATTCTGGAAGGTAGGCTGCACAGTGGGAGTATGCTGCAACCTGTAAGGGTGAAAAGTGGAAAGGTTTCAGTATCAAACCTACTTTGCACTTCCACCCCCTCTGAAACATTCAGAGCAAATCACCCCAAAATATAAAGCATGCACATTCATTTTTCTGTTAAAAACTTAACACCTACTGTAAAGAAAATGGAAATTTCCAAGAGATAATTTTTAGCTTATTCATTACAAAAAATATTAAAAATGATCATCTCATTAGTAGTTTGGAGGAACTTGATGCAGGAACAGTAAATGCTAGCTTGTTTGCACACTTGTTCTACATGCATGCATTCTTCCAAAATAAGACCCTACTGCTGCAGACTCCTATTGGCAGGGATATTACTTGCTACCTTGAATCAGAGAGGTAGCTGTGTTACTCTGAATCTGTAAAAAGCAACAGAGGGTCCTGTGGCACCTTTGAGACTAACAGAAGTACTGGGAGCATAAGCTTTCGTGGGTAAGAACCTCACTTCTTCA
>NC_048302.1:36432170-36601219 GCF_013100865.1 Trachemys scripta elegans | reverse complement strand
TGAAGAAGTGAGGTTCTTACCCACGAAAGCTTATGCTCCCAGTACTTCTGTTAGTCTCAAAGGTGCCACAGGACCCTCTGTTGCTTTTTACTTCTTCAGATGCAAGTAATGGAAATTTCCAGAGGCAGGTATAAATCAGTATGGAGATAACGAGGTTAGTTCAATCAGGGAGGGTGAGGTGCTCTGCTAGTGGTTGAGGTGTGAACACCAAGGGAGGAGAAACTGCTTCTGTAGTTGGATAGCCATTCACAGTCTTTGTTTAATCCTGATCTGATGGTGTCAAATTTGCAAATGAACTGGAGTTCAGCAGTTTCTCTTTGGAGTCTGGTCCTGAAGTTTTTTTGCTGTAAGATGGCTACCTTTACATCTGCTATTGTGTGGTCAGGGAGGTTGAAGTGTTCTCCTACAGGTTTTTGTATATTGCCATTCCTGATATCTGACTAGTGTCCATTTATCCCCTTGCGTAGTGACTGTCCAGTCTGGCCAATGTACATAAGAGGGACATTGCTGGCACATGATGGCATATATAACATTGGTGGACGTGCAGGTGAATGAGCCGGTGATGTTGTAGCTGATCTGGTTAGGTCTTGTGATGGTGTGGCTGGTGTAGATATGTAGGCAGAGTTGGCATCGAGGTTTGTTGCATGGGTTGGTTCCTGAGTTAGAGTTGTTATGGTGCGGTGCGTGGTTGCTGGTGAGAATATGCTTAAGGTTGGCGGGTTGTCTGTGGGCGAGGACTGTCCTGCCTCCCAAGGTCTGTGAAAGTGAGGGATCATTGTCCAGGATGGGTTGTAGATCACTGATGATGCATTGGAGAGGTTTAAGCTGAGGACTGTAGGTGATGGCCAGTCAGACACAAGTCAGATATCAGGAATGGCAATATACAAAAACCTGTAGGAGAACACTTCAACCTCCCTGGCCGCACAATAGCAGATGTTAAGGTAACCATCTTACAGGAAAAAAAACTTCAGGACCAGACTCCAAAGAGAAACTGCTGAACTCCAGTTCATTTGCAAATTTGACACCATCAGATCAGGATTAAACAAAGACTGTGAATGGCTATCCAACTACAGAAGCAGTTTCTCCTCCCTTGGTGTTCACACCTCAACTGCTAGCAGAGCACCTCACCCTTCCTGATTGAACTAACCTCGTTATCTCCAGACTGATTTATACCTGCCTCTGGAGATGTCCATTACTTGCATCTGAAGATGTGAGGTTCTTACCCAAGAAAGCTTATGCTCCCAATACCTCTGTTAGTCTTAAAGGTGCCACAGGACCCTCTGTTGCTTTTTGCTACCTTGAGTTATCCCATTTCAGACTACTTAAGGGTTACAAGCATTTCCCATGCTAAAAGTTGAGCTCTGGACTGTGTCCTAAAAGTTGTGACCTGACTGTTTCTTTAATGCTATGATTTCATTTGAGCTGAAGAGATTCAAAATTTTCATCTTTTTTTTTATTTTTATTTTTTTTAAATCACAACAGTTTAAAAACTTACAGAAAGAGTAGATCAAAAAAATTCTTCACAAATAGCACTTCCTCAGTAAGTGCACACGTTGGACAATTTTATTTTTTATAAAGTTACAATTTGATAACTCCTGACTCCCTCATTAGCCTGTCAATCAAGCTGACCTGGAGCATTGGCCTCTCCCCATTGTTCCTGAGGACTGTCAGTTTCAGGGTCCTGATTTCCATTGACTCTTCCCCTTTCTTTTGGTACTGGGAGCTAGCCAACCAAAACACCCCCTCTGAGTTTTAGTAAGGGGACAATAGTCCCCTTACATATACAAAGGAGAGAGAGAGAGAAAGAAAAGGAAGTGTGAGAATAATAATCAAATAGGTGATGCTAAGCCTCTGTCTACATTAAGGAAATTCACAGTAGCTTATCTATGTCAGTTCAAAGCCCTAATGAAGATGTGCTGCATTAGCACACAGATTGTTTAGCTGGTAACATCCTGAGATAAGCTGCTGCAATATAAGACATACTTTGGGTCTGTCAGTCACCAATCTCCATTAAGGAAATTCAAGCTGGTATGATTTTATTGTTATGGCTGTACCAGCAATTCCTTAATGTAGACATGGCCCCACTCACCTCTGCAATGAGGACCTATGATAAGATGTGATCCTAAATGCGATTTCATGGTATGATATGTGCTTCATCTTTTCAAGATTGGGAGAATAGACATAAATACCAACCAATATGTGTTCTGTCCCTCAACACTAATTTTCTTTGTTGGAATACTAAAGTAATGATCCTCTATCCTGTCTTCCTTACTACCCTTTATTTCTCCATTAAAACTTACATTGCACTTATCTATTATGACATAAATCATTATCATAGTGCACAGATCTTGCAAAAACAGGCATACAGGTGTAATGGATTGAATTAAAACAAGAGTGCCTTTTTTTTTAATGACTTAGTAAAAATACTTAAACCAGATGAAAGGTACAAAAGCCTTGCCTGAAGCAAAGACCACTTTAAACTATAAATAATGTAATACATTTTAATCGGTTTTAGTGCAGTAATTTTTATCTATAAAATAACTCATCATGGAACTCCCTTTAAAATAAATGGGGAGAGAGAGAGAGAATAGAATTTGGCTGAATGGTATAAATTGATTAATTATTCTCCTTACTTTGAGACTTGGATATATGTATGAGATATTCTCTGACTTGCGTGCTCTAAAATGAATGAAAAAATGACTGTATTGGGAAATGCCTAAGATGGGATGGAAGATACAAGAGTAGGAAATAGTGGCCATCTGTCTGGCAAATAATTGATTGACCACATTTAGTTTAGCAAATCTTAGATGATTCACTGTGGTGAAATTCACCTATATGTAGAGGACTAGCACAATGCTATGCACCACTTAAATCTTACTTGCACCATAAGCCCTGTCTACACTAGGTAAAAGGTGTATTTTAAATATAATTGCTAACACATTTTAAACACCTAGTGGAGACAGGTCAAGTTTTAACAACTGAGCTGGTAGAATTGAATGCTAATGTGGAACCTAGGGAGTGGTCAGGTTCACCTCAATCAGCTAATGACATTAAAACTACAACTCACATTGTCTGCTATAGGATTTTATAATGTATCTAGCATGTTTTAAAACATACCCATTTCCTGGTTTAGACATATTCTTAGAAGGTGTATGTGGGACTTAAACAGAGCATAGGCTTTGTGCTGGCCATCTGTCCTCAAGTGCATTTCTTAGGTCTTGTTTATGCCTAAAACAGATGTGCTTCTGTAGCACTTCAGTGTAGACACTACCTATGCTGATGGGAGGGATTCTCCTATTGGCATAGATAATCCACCTCTCCAAGAGGCACTGTCTAAAAAGGGACTTAGGCTGGTTTAACTTCGCTGTTCAGGGAGTATGGATTTATCACATTCTAGAGCAACATAGTTATGCTGAACTAATTTTCTAGTTGTAGACCAGGCCTTACTCTAAAAGTTGCTGGGGTAATATGCACATTGATTTCACAGCACGTTATTTATCCTACTAAATGAGCTGACAACTATCATTTGTTAAGTTTTCCTGACTGGAAAACATAGCTGAGCATCTGGCCTGGCTGTGCACTCCAGGCAAGTATCCTTCAGTGGGCACTTTTCAAATTAGAATACAATGTGCCTTATACTCTGCTGCCTAGTAATGCTTCACATCTCTTCAAAATAGATATAAAATGCAACCATATCAAAATTCTCCTCTCAAACAGGTGAAAGCATCACACATACTCTTTGCATGCACTTTGCATAGATGTGAAATACTACACAAAGGACAAGGCATTGGAGAATCAGACCCTATATTTTAAAATGTTGTTAATGTGATGATAATTTAGCACTGTGAAGGGATTTGTCAAGTTGTCTCTGCCCCCCTGCTCATGCTCCGACCACCAATCTAGGAAAAAAAAAACCACTCAAGCCTCCAACACTTAGTCTTCTAGGAGCCTAGAAAGGGCTGGGGAGAATCAAGCAACCAGCAATCAGCAGGCAAGTTCAGAAGACTTGCCTGCTTCATCTCAGGGGGAATGCTGGGTGAAGCTGGGACATGGACGGAGTACCTCAGTCCTAATCCAGAACCCAGTGCTGCTGCGCTATGCAACCAAGTCTTTATTTTTTGGTGTTTATTTACAATTTAATGGGACAGGTAGCTACATTTTCATTTCAACTTTAATCAACCAATGAAGGACTGATGCTGAGCTGATTGCTCCACTCCTCTTGGTCCAGGCAGACTGTCACCAGCACATGGCATTTTTTTCCAGAATCAAAATCAGTACAAAGTAGAAGCAGATCTGATGCTGGTATTGTGAACAGCAGTTTCAATATAATTGAACTCCTGAGACCTGTAAGTAGGGTGTATCCAGTGGAGGACTCCAGGCAATGGAGCTCAATATCTTTAAGAGTCCCTCAGATGGCAAGTTTGCTGGTCCAAGGTAGAAGTCATATCATTTTGACTTTAAGTCTTTGCTTGTCTTTGGACTAAGAGACCTTGGAGGGTTTTTTCTCCCTTTGGTTGGTTGGGGGTGAATGATGCAGAAAGGGCTATTACTGATGCCAAATGTAAGTAATGCTTGGGGGTTTTATGTGTGCATGCATGCACACACATGCCTTTTAAGTGTATTTAATAGTTCTTTCTAGATGCCATGTCAGTGGGTACATAACCAATTATTAAATAATCTTAAGAAATTGAAAGTACCTGATAATATAGAAAGCACAGGAAAAACATAGTGTAGGAATACAAATGTTGTGGTTTGAAGTTATTTGCATACTCACAGTAAAAAGACAAGCCTTCTATATATATTGTCACAATGGAACACTGCATAAAGTTACCCAACTACGATATGCGAGTTTTTGTTCTCCAATGTAAGTCTGCTTAAGCTCAGACACTTAAGATATGTTTTCACTGCAGAGTTTACCCAGGTATGGGAATCCAGGTCAGCCAAACCCAGCAGCAAGTGTCCACCCTATTAAGCCGTTGGAGTCATACCTGTGCAACCATGTCCACATGGATTCTGCAATAACCCAGGTTAGGCACTAGAATTTCTGGGGGCATGTCTCATGGTGGAAAGGCACAGATCCAGCTCAGGACAAAGACCTGTTCCAGGAGATGGCATTATTAATGTCATGTCCATTTCTACAGCTGGAGGCAAATAGAGGGCTTTAGACATGATGGAGGGCATTTTGAACAGGCTTTTCACCATGAGAAGGTGTGGCATGCCTTGTTGAAGAGACCATGTATGCTACATAAAGACATGGCTGAGTGGAGACATGATACAGGTTTAATAGCTATGGATTCCCCTATGGATATCCATGGTGTCTCTATGACCATTGTTAATTTAGGAGACCCAGCCTGTCCTCTACTTCCCTGGCTCATGTAGCCGTACCCTTATTTAAGAGTACCTGGCAGAAGATTTAATTACAAACTGAGCAGATGCTGAACGGTGGTGGAATGTTCATTTGGCTGGCTGAAGGCAAGATGCTGCTACCTACACACCCATTTGGATGCCCTCATGTCCAGTGCCATTCATGTTATTGGGTCATGCTGAGTACTGCACAGCACATGCAAGGATAAGAGGGAGAGCTTTTGCCAGGAGTCGGTTGAAGATGGTGTTAGTCTGTAGGCCAGTGCAGGCAATCAGAAACTGCACCTTTGATAGCTGGGGCTGTGTCCACAAGAGATGTAAGGGATGCTCTATTTGCCCACATCCTTGCTTTGCGTGGAGAAGTGGGATGATGTGGAGTAATGATATTCACCAGTACTATTCATACCAATTTATCCATGATTGTTAAAAGATTTTATTACAAGTTTGGTTGAAACTTCCTGCCTCTTTTTTGCCAAGTACTCACTGGTAGATTGTTCAAACAAATACTTTATTAAAAACAAACAGGCAGGGACAAAGAGGAAAGATGGGTGACGGAGTACTTTGAGCATGACAGGGCAATGAGGGACTAAGTCTGACAGCAGCAGAGGGAACTGTTCAAACTGCTGCTTAGCCTGATGGCGAACAGGCAACAGACCCCAGCACCAGCACAAGCTGTGCAAGTGCAGCTATTGCCAATGGGCTGTCCTTTACACTATATTGCCTCTAGCAGCCAAAGTAGCCACTGGCCAGTTCTGGGGTGGGGAGGGGAATGAGCCAATCCATACGCTTTTGGAATGGAAGTATTCATTGAAACAGATGTACTGTGTTCACTCTATCCCCCATAAAAGCACAGAGGAAGGAAAACAAGTTACACTGGAGATGTGCAATTCCGTTACCAGTGACATTGCACTGATTGACATTTCTATTGATTTTGTTTGCACTTTTCACTTTTATTAACAGATTTATTTGGGCATAAGCTTTCATGGGTAAAAACCTCACTTCTTTGGATGCATAGAGTGAAAGTTACAGATGCAGGCATTATATACTGACACATGGAGAGCAGGGAGTTACTTCGCAAGTGGAGAACCAGTGTTGACAGGGCCAATTCAATCAGGGTGGATGTAGTCCACTCCCAATAATGGATGAGGAGGTGTCAATTCCAGGAAAGGAAAAGCTGCTTCTGTAATGAGCCAGCCACTCCCAGTCCCTATTCAAGCCCAGATTAATGGTGTTAAATTTGCAAATGAATTTTAGTTCTGCTGTTTCTCTTTGAAGTCTGTTTCTGAAGTTTTTTTGTTCAATGATAGTGACTTTTAAGTCTGTAATAGAATGACCAGGGAGATTGAAGTGTTCACTTACTGGCTTATGTATGTTACCATTCCTGATGTCCGATTTGTGTCCATTTATTCTTTTGCGGAGGGACTGTCCGGTTTGGCCAATGTACATGGCAGAGGGGCATTGCTGGCACATCATGGCATATATAACATTAGTGGCTGTGCAGGTGAATGAGCCCTTGATGGTGTGGCTGATGTGGTTGGGTCCTCTGATGGTGTCATCAGAGTAGATATGGGGACAGAGTAGGCAACGAGGTTTGCTACAGGGATTGGTTCCTGGGTTGGTGTTTCTGTGGTGTGGTGTGTAGTTGCTGGTGAGTATTTGCTTCAGGTTGTGGGGGTTGTCTGTAATCGAGGACTGTCCTGCCTCCCAAGGTCTGTGAGAGTGAAGGATCATTTTCCAGGATAGGTTGTAGATCGTGGATAATGCGCTGGAGAGGTTTTAGCTGGGGGCTGTATGTGATGGCCAGTGGTGTTCTGTTATTGTCCTTGTTGGGCCTGTCCTGTAGTAGGTGATTTCTGGGTACCCATCTTGCTCTGTCAATCTGTTTCCTCACTTCCCCAGGTGGGTATTGTAGTTTTACGAATGCTTGATAAAGATCTTGTAGGTGTTTGTCTCTGTCTGAGGGGTTGGAGCAAATAAGATACAACCGAATTTCACTCTATACATCAGAAGAAGTGAGGTTTTTACCTATAAAAGCTTATGCCCAAATAAATCTGTTAGTCTTTAAGGTGCCACCAGACTCCTTGTTGTTTTTGTAGATACAGATTAACACAGCTACCCCCTGATACTTTTCACTTTTATTAACATGTTGAGAATGCTCTGCCACCAGATTCTCCTCTCTGTCTCTTATCTTTTTTTTGTAGCCATTTGCTATTATAGCTGCTGAACATGTACACGATTCATATTAATTGTAGCCAGGAAAATACACCAGAGACCTAAATATATCGTTATAAAGATTTGAGTATTTTACTCTTTTTTGTTTGCTTTTGTTGTAGGCAGTTCGCTTAAGCCCTGGGAAAACAGAACCCCCCTCTCAAGTTTCAATATTTTAAAGTGTGTTTTTTTTTTTTTAACCATTGCTATATATTCATTGCCATCTGCCACAGTTGGAGATAATCTGAAATAGGGGCACGAAGTGACAGTTCAGAAATCGTATAGTGCTTGTGTCATAGAAGGAATGTCTTGTGAGGCAGGGGGAAGTTACAGTTTAAGTAATATTCTTCAGGACTGATTCTGATCAGTAGTCTGAACTAGCCTCAGAGTCCCATTGGGTTATTTCATGAGCTGTGGTGAAAAACGCGATTAACATGTCTGTGTGTGTGTCTGTGTGAGATTCTTCATACTTAATATTATGGTGCCTGTATTTTGTTCAATGAATTCAAGTAAAAAAATCACAATATTATTATGGCTAGATTTATCTTATACATTCATGCTGAAAATTTCACTATACAGCGGGGCCCGTGTATTTTAAAGAAAGCTGGGCTCAAATTTTACAATAAAGTGTTCCAATTTCTGAAACACTGTGTTGCAGCAGATTGGAAATACATCTGCAGTTTCAGGGAAATTCAAAAACAGGTTTATTGTGTAAAATTATATATGAATGTTAACACAGTTTATTACTTTTCTTATGTATCATTAACCAGAACAAGAATTCCTTTTATTATTTACTTTAATATTAAATACAATTTGTTTATTTTTGCCCCTAAATATTTAATTTTCAGTATATACAGATTTTTGTAATGGCATTATGCTACCACATAAAAGGGAACACAGTTAAACTGCATGTCTTGGCAGCTGGATAGAGAATAGTTGGAACATGGGAGACAATTTGAAATTGTAGAATCAGCACACTCGTTTGCTTGTTTCTCCTAAAATCATCAAATAGCTAACAATGCTGTCTAGGGCAAAGAATGGGAATTCTGTTTTGTGAAGGATTTCAAAATTTAATTTAATTCTATTTTGGAAGAAAAATTTCAAAATAATCCATGCAAGAGAATTATTGTTCTGCCCAACGCTACTGGGAACCCCAGCTCCAGTGCCTTCTACCTGGTGGACTGTCCTGGAGCTGGGTACCCTGGAAACTCAGGCTGTCAAGAACCATAAGCCTGGGAACTGGAGCTCCCAGAGCTGAACAGCTGTTGGCTCACCATCAGCCTGCCATGAGGACTTTCAAGAAGCCAGGCGGACAAACTGGTTGGTGTGGTTCCATCAGAAACCTGCCAGGTTGGTTTCCTGCAAAATGTTGTCGTTCATAGTAGCAATGCATAATCATTGATGACAGTAGATAGTCATTAGGGAAAGAGAGTGAGAATGACTCTACACCTGTAGTCAGGGCACTAACCTAAGATGGGATTGACCCAAGTTTAAGTCTTTGCTCCATTGACTATTTAATTATTTATTTTATAAAAAAGTGGAACAGCAGCAAAAAGATAGAAAACCCAATATCACCCTGTCCCATAGCACAGTGTGCAATGTGGGAGACCCAAGTTCAAATCCCTTTTCCACATCAGGCAGGGGGGGATTGAACCCAAGTCTTCCATATTTATGGTGAGTGCCCTAACCACTGGCCTAAGGTTTATAAGGGAGGCAGTCCCACTACCTTCTCGTCCATCTGTTTCATGAATCCTTTGCTAGCTTTTCTCAAAAAGCTTGAAAGTGTAAACAAAACTTTTCTACTTTAAATATTTTATTTTGGTAATGTCAAAATGTTTCAATTCGACTCAAATCTTTGTTTGATTTTTTCAATTTGCTGAAAAATGTCTAACAATATCCTTTTTGGTTTAGCCTGAAATGAATATTTATTTCAAAACTATTAGTGACCTAAAAAATACATGATTCACCCCTCTTTAATAATAAACCCTATGTACTACCTGCTGGTAGTCCTGCACAGGCAGTCCCATTGTGAGAGCGGTAGCAGTGAGTTGCTTCTTATGAGAGGTATTAAACACTCTTCAAAAAGTGTCAAGCACCAGGGAGAGACATTTACAAAAGCATGTACTCCAACTGAAGTCCATGATAAAACTCCCATTGGCCTTATCTTCACTAGCAAAAAGATATGTTCTTAAAATGTGTTAGCTGACACATTTTAACTGTGTTAAAGACCTCATGTAGATAAGCCAAATTGAAGATTTAACATGTTTTAATGGGTCAGGGTAAACCCTAGACTCATCCCTAGATGTTAAGAATTGTCTTTTTTCCCCCTCATATAGTTATAGCCATCAACTTCAAAGGGAATAGAGTTAGGACATACGGAGCACTTTTGAAATTCTTACCCAAAGAACCCTGCCCAAAGGACTACACGAAGGCAGGCTACAACTGCAGCTGGAGTGGACACAGCAAATCTGTTCAAGGGCTAGTTTGGGATAAGCACTCCTTTGTCTCAATGGGGTATTGCAGAGAACCCAGTCTTCTGCAGACACTGATTATAGTCCAACCTATCTGGGGACTTATATTCAGCCTACCTTTTCCTTATATTGCAGAGCAGCTAGTTAAAATGGGAATTAGGGCCCAAGTCTTCTTGAACTACCCCAAACTTGGTACTGAGAACAATAAAGGCCATGAGACATTGAGTTAAGAATATCCAGAGGTGGGAGAGCTCAGGAAGTGGACTGGTGAAGAAAAGGCATTGTGCTGAAGACAGAGAGGCCAAGAGTCATAGGAGAAGGAAGCTGCTTTTCTGACTACAGGCCAGGACACAATGACATTTTACAAATTAATGTGTGAAGAGATGCTGTTGTCTTTGTTATCTTTGTTTATGAATAGGACTTGTATACATTTTGTAAATAAATACATTACATTAGAAAATACAATGAGTCCATGACCCCAATTTCTCCTTCAATGGAAAACTGATGATTTGGAAAATCTGCTAAGACAAGGTGTGATGCACCTATGCAGCAGATACAGTCACTCCATTACAGAAAGCATATATCTGATAGTGGGGTCAAGCTCCTTTCTTAATGAAAAATCATTCTGATTGATCAATAGCTATAAGGGCTGACCCACATTCATACATTCAGAGGAGCCCGCTCTCTTCATTGACAATCAACTATTGTGTGACGAATACTGTTGTATGGAAACTAACCTACTATTCTTCAGCTACTTTTATGTATCTTGGCATGCCAAATGCCATAGTCTGGACTCTTTGCTTATGATTTCCTTCAGCAAGATCTCTTGAGCAATTTTGGACACAACTGAAATGAATGAATATGAAAAGCCTTAGAAGAGGCCATCATTAGTCTTTCTGTATGTGGTGAGATCTTGCCTTACTGTCCTTACATTGATGGAAAGTTCATAGCCTTTTGCACATCAAAGCTGCAAGCCTAAAATATCCTAGATATCCTTAAATAACTGTAGCTCTCTATGACATAGTAGCAGATGTTTTAAGTCAGTACCAATTAAGTATGTGCATACTGGTGGACTGTCCTGGAGCATAAATAGCAAAAATCTCTCCTAAACTGCTTTATTGTCCCAATGTAATGATATGACTTCATAACTGTGGAAGTGGAACACAGTGTTCACATTATAATTGTATGTTTCAGCTTGATTTTCCTGGTCCTCGTCACTCGGTTGCTGTGATTTCTGAAATGGTCTGGGAGGCAATTAAGCAAAACACAATAGCTGTTTCCAGGGGCGTTTCTTTTAGGGAAAGCTCTAAAGTTCCCTGGCCACCCTCTGAAGTTTACAGCATCTCTCAGCATTTTCTGATATTTGGCACAGTTGCTGCGGTCCAAACAGCAGAAGCTTAACACTTGTTAAATTAAACAATTTTTAAGAAATAGATTCATTATGGCACAGCCCGTAGATTTGTGCATCTATCCAAATAAACATTTTTTTTCTTCAGACAAAGGAAGAAAGACTTGACAGTTCTAACAATGAAAAATGTGTTCTCTGTCCATTTTAAGGTACACTCATGATGAAACCTAACCAGGTCATTTACTTGATCAAGAACTGCTTAAGATCAAACAATACATTATAGTAGATGAATATGGATACCCTATTAATGGTATCTGCTGGGTAAGATGGGTGATTTATGCGTAATATGTACACCACAGTGGCCTTCTTTGAAATGCTCACCACTAGAGAATCCATATTTATAAATTATGTACAATCAGATAGCTTCACTTTCTTTCTCATAGCTAGCTAGTACTACTTGCTCACCATCTATTGCAACAGAATTATGTCCCTTAAGTTACTTCCTCCTGAGATCCCTACAACTTTTAACAAAATCTGTGTTCTCAAAGCTATCAAAAGGGATCCACGCTTTATTAAAATGCTCAAATGTTTGCTGACTGTGTACATCATTGTCTTACCTGTGCCCAGAGTACAGAGTGCTAGCATTGTTACTGGAAATTCTTTAGCTTTCAGTTTTGTACAGATGGCTTTATTCCGATACTGAGCCTGGATGATGGCTGGAGATGAAGTTGAAGGACTAGAGCGCATTCTTGCTAGTGTTGTTTCTAATAGGTATTCTAAATAAAAAGTGCTTCAACTTATAATTCATTTCTAGATGAGTAGATGTCATATGGCTGTAGAGTTGTAGAGGAAGTTAAATTGGGGAAGTTCTAGTTAGAGTAAGTGCATTATTAGGGAAGTCCAGTAATGGTTGCATATTAAAAGGGAGTTACTGCATTGTTATTTGTCTTTATTTGGTAATTCACTCAGTTGGACACTGCACCTAAGCTATGCAGTAACAGCAGCAGTGGATGTGGCAAGGTGAGAAACCTCAGCACTTTCTCCATCTCATAAGGTCTCATTATAAGATCAATACAAATGAAACATGGAAATTTGGAGGCTGTGAAACAAAACTGAAGGAGCCCGAGGATAGCAGTAATTCTGCTGACTATATCTTACATTTATGGCTCAACTTCTATTGTAAAAGACTCAAATAGAACTCTCCCAAAATATAAGCACATGACAATCATTTTCCCTGAAAAGCAACTACCTCTGTTCTGAAGGGTAACACCATGGAATGCATCCACTGCAGAGCATGCTGAACAACACTGGGGATATTTTTGGCCATGGACACCATGACAAATACCTGCTCTTCTATGAAGTACCAATAAATATTCGTAATAACCAGAATCTTAGCTTAACTGCCTGGAGTTGAAAGGACAGAAGTCAAACTCGGGAGGATACAAAACTGATTTAATCTTGGTATGACTCAAAACCGGGAAGACAAGATACAAAACATAATGGGTACCTTGAAATTCCACATATCCTGCAGAAGATTTCCCATATTGCCCCCCCCCATCATTTTTGTAAACATAGAATCATAGAAATTTAGGCTGGAAGGTACCTTGAGAAGTCATCATGTCCAAGCCCCCTGTGCTCACGCAGGACCAAGGAAACTTAGACCATCTCTGGCAGGTGTTTGTCCAATCTGTTCTTAAAACTGATGAAGATTCCACAACTTCTGTTGGAAGTCTATTCCAGCACTTAACTATCCATATAGTTAGAAAGTTTTTCCTTTTCTGTCTAACCTATATCTCCCTTGCTGCAGATTAAGCCCATTACTCATGCCTACTGAAGGTAGGACAAAATGAACAATTGATCACAGTCATCTTTGTAACAACCCTTAACATATTGGAAGACTATCAGTTCTCCCCTCAGTCTTTTTTTCCCTCAAGACTAAACATAGCCAGTTTTTTAAACATTTCCACATAGGTCAGGTTTGAAAACCTTTATCATTTTTGTGGTTCTCCTCTGGACTTTATGCTGTTTGCCAACATCTTTCCTAAAGTATGGTGCCCATAATTGGATACAGTACTCCCGCTGAGTCCTCACCAGTGCCCAGTAGAGCGTGACTACTACCTTCTGTTACTTACATACTCCACACCTGTTAATACACCCCAGAATATTACTTTTTTTGCAACTTCATCATGTTGTTGAATCATATTCAATTTGTCCTCCGTGATAGCCCCCAGATCCTTGCTAGCAGTACTACCACTTAGCCAGTTATTCCCCCATTTGTAGTTGTGCATTTTACCTTTTTCTTCCAAAGTGAAGTGTTTTGCATTTATCTTTACTGAAATTCATCTTGTTGAATTCAAACCAATTGCCCAATTTGTCAAGGTCGTTTTGAATTCTAATCCTATTCTCCAAAGTGCTTGCAACCCCTCCCACCTCAGTGCCATCTGCAAATTGTATTAACATACCCTCCACTTCATTATCCAAGTGATTAATTAAAATATTGAATAGTACTGGATGCAGCATTGATCCCACTAGAAATACCCTCCCAGTTTTGACAGTAAATCATTGTTAACTACTCTTTAAGTACGTCTTTCAACCAGTTGTGTACCTGCCTTATAGTAACTTCATCTAGACTGCATTTCCCTAGTTTGCTCATTAGAATGCCATATGGTATTGTGTTAAAAGCCTTATTAAGATCAAGATATATCTCATCTTGCTTGCCCCCTATCCACTAGGTCACTAATGCTGACAGAAAAGAAAATTAGGTTGGTTTGGCATGATTTATTCTTGACAACCCTACTATCCTCTAGGAGCTTTACAAATTGATTGTTTAATAATTTGTTCCACTATCTTTCCAGGTATCAAAATTAGTCTGTCTGGTCTAGTTTCCCAGGCTCTATTTGTTCCCCTTTTTAAAGATAGCAACTATGTTTGCCCTTCTCCAGACTTCTGGGACCTCACCCATCCTCCATGAGTTCTCAAAGATAATTGCTAATGATTTCAAGATTTGCTTCATCTGGTTCCTTAAATACCTTAATATGAATTTCATTAGTACCTGCCAACTTGAATACATCTAACTTATCTAAATATTGTTAACCTTTTCTTTCTATTGTGCCTTATGTTCTATCCCCCTTGTTGTTAATATTAATTGTATTGC
Organism: Trachemys scripta elegans; assembly: GCF_013100865.1. Classification (NCBI taxonomy): domain Eukaryota; kingdom Metazoa; phylum Chordata; order Testudines; family Emydidae; genus Trachemys; species Trachemys scripta. The sequence continues at coordinate 36,586,671 of NC_048302.1, read as the reverse complement.
ATATCTGGTCATCCATTAACTTTTTTAGTAAACATGATGCTTGCTTCTTGCTGGACAGCTGGAACTTTAAATCTCCAGGACTGTATTTCAGTCCTTATACTTACACCACTAATCTGAACCTTTCCAGTTGCATATATACATTTGTAGCACATAGTCTACCTCAATATCTCTTCCTCTTGCATATTATTAATGGCCCCTATTGTAGGTAGCATTTTCCATGTTCATTTCTTGATTTATGATATTTAGAATAATAAACTTTCTGCAAATGACATTGAACAAAATAAGTTTTGAAAGACACTGTGGAATAGCATTGCTGATTTTATGTAAGGGCAAAAATACCATAAAATATTAATCTTCAGCCTTATGACTGACCTTATATCTTAAAGTATCATAAAATAAACTGCATTTTAGGCCTCGTCTGCTAATAAAAAACATTACACCATATGTTGCTCTGTAAATTCAAGTCAGTAAAGCCCTACGTAAAACAACTTTATAGAGAAAAGAACTTTGTAATAAAATGCCATTGAATATTTTTCTTTCATTTACAATCAGTTCAGATGTCTATATGCTTTTTATAGAGTTCCAATTATTCAAAAAGAAGGCTTTTTCTCAGTTTGTGCCAAGAACTTTGGGGATAATTGATTTTAATTGCATCTTAATGCTGAAAGCACTTTATTTGTGCCATCATGTACATTTGGGATAGTTTTGAAATAGAAGTTCTTTGCATACATTTTGTAGGGAATTAGGTGATGGCTGGCCTGCATGTAAATGAGAAAAGCTACTGCATTTACTATAGCAAGTGATTTCACACCATAAAGCCACTATTTAATTGTGCAGATGGGTGACAAAAATGCTTAATCCCAATAACACTGAATAACATAATTGCCTAGATGAAACATATGCATTCACCACAGCCAGTACCAAAAATAAGTTAAGGTTTAGACAAGAATTTATTGAATAGGTTCTAGCCCATTTTTGTAAGGATCTTATCAGAAAACAATGGAGAATCTGTTGAAATTCTTTATGGATGATATATAATTTAATCACTGACATGGTTGTCATTCTGCTCCTTGTGCACTTGATGTACTGAGTTGACTGCTTGTTTCACTTTCTGTATTATGACTATGGAGTATTATTCCTAAATCAGCTTTAGCCCAAAAGGAATCAGAACCCTGCAAATATTTATTTCCAATTATAAGCAAAATCTTTCTTTCAGACATTCACATTTGGTCTAAACCCATTACTCATTGAAGTAGGGAAATTAACTATAGAACTCAGAATTTGTTTGGTCAATACCTTTAAAAATCAAATACCCAAAGATTTTTCTCTTTCCTCAGTGCACTGGGAGCTCTTTGCAAACGCTAAGCTATCCTTAAGTGGCACTGATTTCTGAACAGATTTACTGATGATGGGATACGTGATTAGTGGAGAGAGTCTTGTGTGGAGGGAAGATGAACACACACCCAAGAAGACAGCTGCCCATCTGCTATGGGGGGAAGACCATACAAAGCTCCATTTCACTCCCACCCTAGAACGTAGAACTCTGTTATCCAGTGTATTTGCATTAGCTAGGTAATCACTTATGAAAAAGACCTATAGAATTAAATAAAAAATGTAGTTCTTTCTGTTAGGGTTTTAAATACCTTTCGAGAATTCTGAGGCAGTCCCTGATCACCAATACACGGCAGGTGACCTCTGACAGTGGGGCTGATGAGAGAGAGTAATATATAATGGTATTCTAACTAGAGCTGGTTGGAAGTTTTTTCACTGAAACATATTGTTTTAATCAAAATGAAATCATTTAGAAAAATGTACTATTTCAACAAAAGTGCCTTTGGGAAAATATTTCAAATTTGAAGAAAAAATCCATTTTAGAAATTTTTGTTTTGAAAAAGTTTTAATTTCGTTTCAGAATTTCAATTTTTGTCTTGGAATGTTTTAAATGATATTTTAGATTTTTTGTTTGTTTTTACATTTCATGTCATGTCAGTAGCAGTAGTGTGTAATGTGCACTACTACTGATATAGTTTGACATAGTATAACAGTTGATATATTCTATTTTCTTATTTTTAAAATCACTGAGGAGAGCTGCTTGTAGTAATTATTGAAACATCTTTATCTTCTTTTCTAGATCAAAATGTCTCTTTGGGTATGTCTACACTATGAAATTAGGTCGATTTTATAGAAGTCGATTTTTAGAAATCCATTTTATATAGTCGATTGTGTACATCCACACTAAGTGCATTAAGTCAGTGGAGTGCATCCTCACTACCATGGCTAGCATCGACTTACAGAGCGGTGCACTGTGGGTAGCTATCCCACAGTTCCCGCAGTCTCCGCCATCCATTGGAATTCTGGGTTAAGCTCCCAATGCCTGATGGGGCAAAAACATTGTCACGGATGGTTTTGGCTACATGTAATCAGTTGCCTCTCCCTCCATGAAAGCAACGGCAGACAATCATTTCACGCCAGACACTAGGGCGATTAGAAGAGTACAGCAAGCGTGTTGTGCTTCAGAGAGGCTTTGAAAACCAGTTTCATGACTGGCCAGGCTTCAGTGTGACAGTTGTGTGTGTTTCTCCTTGATACAAACCCGCCCCCTTTGTTGATTTTAATTCCCTGTAAGCCAACCACCCTCCCCCCTTCGAAATAAAGTAACAATTGTTTTGAAACCATTCATTCTTTCTTTATTAATTTAAAAAAAAGAGATAACGGACAAAGTAGCCCGGGTGGGGTGGGGGAGGAGGGAAGGACAAGGCCACATTGCTTATTGTAGCCACACTAAAAATCAAACTGTTTGAACGACAGCCTTCTGTTGCTTGGGCCATCCTCTGCGGTGGAGTGGCTGGGTCCCCGGAGCCTCCCCCCCACCGCATTCTTGGGCGTCTGAGTGAGGAGGCTATGGAACAGGGGGAGGAGGGTAGGCGGCTATACAGTGGATGCAGCGGGGGTCTGTGCTCTTGTTGCCTTTCCTGCAGCTCCACCAGATGCTTCATCATGTCCGTTTGCTCCCCCATTAGCCTCAGCATCGCCTCCTGCCTCAGCTCTTCTCACTCACTTAATTCTTTCCTGGCCTCTGCCACTGAATGCCTCCATGCATTAACCTGTGCCCTATCAGTGCGGGAGGACTGCATGAGCTCAGAAAACATGTCATCACGAGTGCGTTTTTTTCACCTTCTAATCCGCGATAACCTCAGGGACAGAGATGATTCTACACTCTACGATTCTGGGGGGACTGCATGGTCACCTGTACTGCTTAGTTCGCCACGCTGACCAAACAGGAAATGTAATTCAAAAGTTCCCGGGGCTTTTCCTGTGTACCTGGCTAGTGCATCGCAGTTCAAAGTGCTGTCCAAAGCGGTCACAATGGAGTACTCTGGGATAGCTCCTGGAGGCCAATACTGTTGATTTGTGTCCACACTACCCCAAATTCGATCCAGCAAAGTTGATTTTAGCGCTACTCCCCTCACCGGGGAGGAGTACAAAAGTTGATTTTAAGAGCCCTTTAGGTCGACGGAACGGGGTTGGTTGTGTGGACACATTCATTTTTAAATCGACCTAACGTGGCTAAATTCAACCTAACCCTATAGTGTAGACCAGGCCTTTGTGCTGTGTGTTACAATGAAACAGTTTAACACTTTGACACAACCCCCTGTTAAACAGTTCTCTGCATGCACAAGTGTCGGGTAGATATGGCAGGTGTGAAATTTGAATCTGAAACTCTAGTGAATTGAGCCAGGCAATCAAGAATGGTGTTGTATTTGGGCAGTATAAACTAGAGAAATGATATGCAGGCAGATGAAGGAAGGAGACATATTGTAAATCAGAAGACAGGATCATTGCCCAGAAATGGTCAGTTCTGACACAGTACAAAGGATGCAAGCCAGAACTGTAATGACTGATCTTTCGTGAGAGAGTAAGTTCACTACGCATTAGCGCAGCAAATCGTGAACTCATCACTGGGTGCTTTACTGCTTCTCATTAATATTCAGGGACTGTGTGGAATTCTAATGCACTGAATTCCATCTTTTTGAAAATAATTTTTTCCTTTACTGTAACTTAACTTTCCATAAGAGATCAATTAAACTGAATTTCTTTAATAAGGTAATTACAAAAGTTGAACAGAAGTATGTATAATTTGGTTGATTGATTAACTTCATTGTTGAAGACTTTAAGACTGGATACATTAGAAGATGGACTGTGTATTATTTTCTGAATGTTATATTTAAACCTGTTAAACTCATTTTAATGACATGTCATGTTTAAAACGTCGTAATGTAGGACATTTCTCTAACTGCAATTATAATAGCCCTAAAGATCAAATAGTACACAAGTGTTATCATCTCAGCATTCACACTGCTTCTTTATTTGATTTTAGTTGCTGAGCTTCTGCCAACTGTGATTAGGCTTGGGAAATGAGCCCTGCCACTCTGGACTTCAATTTAAAAAAAATCAAGAACCAAGAATCATATCATCCTTAATGGAAACCTTCAGAAAGCATTCCAGAAGCAGGTGTAACTACTGGAATGAACTATGGCTTATAAGATCTATAAGTATAAATAATTAAAATGCATGTGTTTGATTGTTCTCTCCCTGCTGTGGTGTAAATTAAGAGTAACACCACTGAAGTCAATGGACTAAAGACAATGTAAATGAGAAGAGCAAAAATGTTCTCTCCTTGAAAAACACGATTTCCCCCCAAGAATTCAGTCTTCACCCACTTTGGATGGCACATTACAACCACCATCCATCTAAAAGGCCATTTCTAACAGAGGTTTTCAGCGTTACTTAAGATTCTGATTTTTAATAGTGCTGAATTCTTATTGAAGATGATCACTCAGCTCCTCTGAAAAACAAAAAAGTTGTGGTGGAAGAACATTATTAATAGATGTATTAGTGGCCCCAGGATCCTAGGCACAGTGCAAACACATCGTGAGAAACTTGTTGTCCCAATCTAGCAGACAAGACAGAGAGGAAACAGAAGCAAAGAGAGGTGAAGTAGGTGCAACTGTTAAGTCATTTATTACTTAGATATGCCAGTCCAAAAAAAAAAAAAAATGTCTGTAGAATTTTATCAAACACTTTCCTTAAAATGTGATTACCACAGCTAGCCTCATATATGACAAATTATCCTGGAATTAGGTCAGTACTGTATTTTTAACAACTTTGGCTGCATAATATCTTCTCTAAAAATTGTGCACCCGACATCTAGCAAATCAGAATTCAGAACATATTTGCTTTTCTGTAATGATCAATTACTAAAAACCTCTATCTAAAAGTCAGTTCTGCAAAGAAAAAATACAGTAATTAAGCCAATGTCATCTTGCTTTCATAGTGCTCCAACTAGAGGCCAGTATGATTTCACCTGTTATAGAACATGATACATCTTTCTGATTACAAGGAGCCTAAAAACAAACATTATAATAAATTGATTTTGATATTTGCTGCTGTACGGTTCTGCCAAACAATGTCTAAAGTTTACTTTTATGTGTTACCACTAGGATTGTGATTAAAATTTAATACATCTGTTTCCAAATATAGACTTGTTTCATTTGGATTGTTAAATCTTTTTGCAATTTTAATTAATGTTTTAATAATTTTACAGGAATGTTTTTGTGCTGTATTCTGAAGTTACAAGGCACAACAGCATTGTTTAGTTCCAATGGAATTCGAAAGGATATGGTCTAATGGTCTAAATATAGGAATCCTGAATTCTCATCCCAGATTGAGAAAATTAGTAAACCTTTCTATATCTCTTCCTCCTCCGCTTATCTTCCTCACCGTTTCTGTGAGGAAGATAAATAGTTTGTCCATAATGCCATTCAGAATAACTGATTTACTTACAATGGTCACCATTAAAAATATACCAATTGTCATTTGTAATTATTAGCACCACTTGAATATTGCAATTTTGAAATGGTGAGCAATGGGCTGGTGAAATTTTAGTAATTGAACGAATACCTCAAATTTCACAATTGTTCTATACTTCCTCAGGGCAAATTAGGATACAATGTTTGCTAATAATATGGGCTGATTCAAACTGGCATGACCTTTCAGTTTATTAAATATCAAATGCTCTCATGTGCAAACTCTGTACAATGGAGTGCACGTTTTCTATCACAGAAACCAGATACCATAAATAAGAAAATGTTCCATTTGATTTGGCATTTGAATGTGTTGTTGGGAGATTTTTCCCCACTAAAGGCAGGCCAAAAATGGGTTAGAGAACAGGATATATTGATAGTGAAAGGTTAATTCCTTAAACGAATAGTTGCTTCACTATTCTCTGCCAGAAAGGTAGAAGAACTAAAACAGCTAATTGGACATGATAGAGGTTCCAGGGATCTGCAAGTGGAATAGGTAAAATGTAAGTAGTGATAATTGAAGGCTAATTATCATCAGCTAGTGTTTGGGCAGGTGGTTTCCTGAGCCAGATAGAGAGATGGGGACAATAATTAGGGAGAAGGTTTTTAAAATTTTTGTTTAGGTGGCAGTGCGAGTGTTGGTTTGGTTCTGTTACATTAACTCACAAACGCTGCATGTCAAAGTAGCATGCCCTAAATAAAAGCTGTGATTGTTTTGTGAAAAGAACCTTAAATTTTCTTTATTTTGTGGATGTTGTTGCAATTAAACACTATCCTTTTTAGCTACTTCAGTTGTTTACATCTCATCCTTCCTACATTTTTTTACCCTATATGTTTGCCAGTTTTCACTCTGTCCCTCTCTGTAGTGCAGCATATGGTGCAGTGAACCTCTTCTCCTTAATGTGGCAAAATGGATCTGATTAGATATGGCCTTGAGTATCAGTCTATGATACCAAGTCTCTAGCCCTTTCTCACTCTCCTTGCTCTATCCTCATCTCTCCTTGGGCCAAATTGTGCCCTCTAGATCTGCACACAAAGGGGACCAGCCCTTGATTTGTGGATGTCTCCATTCCATGTGTGGTGAGAGATTGTGATCTGCCACCATGACTCTGTTCCCACTTTAAAACACCATGGAGGATGTTTGTGGGATTAATTCATGTAGGAGGAGGGCATGGGGAATGGATGGATTAGGATTGGACAATGGATGGTTTTGCATTGTGTGAAGGTTGAATTGGGGGTAGGATGGGGACTCTCAGAGATTCCCCCCCAAAAGTAATAGTTTAGGGATACTTTTCACTATGTGCCCCCTTTGTGATGGGAATCTCCTTTGGGAGAAAAGTCCATGAGGTAGTGTAGTCACAGAAGGAGCTATTGGGGGGCATAGAGCTTCTACAGAGATTGCCTTAGCCTTCTGCTGATTCCTGGGGAGCCATATGGGTCTCTGGTTAGACTCTGGGTTTGGTATCCAGACCTACAGATCATTCTGTGGAGAGGCAATGCCTGCCTTCCCCACCCTTGGCAGAGAATCTGGGGAGGAACTCCATGAGAGTATCTTTGCAGAGATTCCCTCCACTTTAACTACTTCCAAGTGGTTTTTTTTCTGTTGTAGGGTGTAACTGGCTTTCTGTCTTCTTGCTCTAAGTTGTTTTCATCAGACTACAGTAGGTTACAACAGTGTCTCTCAACCTTTCCAGACTACTGTACCTCTTTGAGCAGTCTGATTTGTCTTGCGTACCCCAAGTTTGCCTTGCTTAAAAACTACTTGCTTACAAAATCAGACATTAAGAATACAAAAGTGTCACCGCACTCTATTACTGAAAAATTGCTTACTTTCTCATTTTTACCATATAATTATACAATAAACTAATTTGAATATAAATAGTGTACTTACATTTCAGTGCATAGTAGATAGAGCAGTATAAACAAATCATTGTCTGTATGAAATTTTAGTTTGTACTGAGTTTGCTAGTGTTTTTTATGTAGCCTGTTGTAAAACTAGGCAAATATCTCAATGAGTTGATGTACCCCCTGGAAGCCCTCTGTGTACCGCACGGGTACACAGACCCCTGGCTGAGAACCACTGGGTTACAATAATAACCTTTTAAGGTTATGTTGACGTCTCTAACGTATTCATGTTGTTATTACCTTATTAATACTATATGAAATTGAACTGAAAATGAAATAAAAATCATTATGCTGTGACAAAGTATGGCAGTTATTGTTTTAAATGTTCCAGGAAGATATTTTAATTATTTATATTTCAATTAGGCTTGCGTTAAATGAAGGGAATAGAAGTGAGTTTGTGGCAGGAGATGAACATATAATGCAAGCTAAAGCAAAAGGGAAGTATACGTGAAGTAACTGGTCACTTGTTAGCATCTGAAGTGCTATCATCATCTGGGACAAATGGTACTCTCAGGTTTTAATATGGATTTCAAACCTTTCCATAGTGTGGGCCACATTTTAATACAAAGATTTCCTGCTCTCATATTAATTCTCCCAGGCATCACCTGCTCTCTCATTCCTGGACGCATAATGTCTCTTTAGTAACAACAGTTGCTTAATGAGAATTGTACATTAGAAACATTTGTAACTGTCTTTCAGTTTAACAGCTTGAAAGAAGCAGGTGGGCCATCGCCTTTTGACCGATCAGCTCTCTGTGGAATACCATCAAACGCTCCACGGACCACAGTTTGAGAACCTCTGCCACCTTAGACCTAGAAGAAGTTACCTTGTCATTTGGTGTTGGCTTATATTTTACAAGGTCATCCTGATGTGCTTAGACATCTCTGGCCTTCCATAATCTAGCCAATTGTACTTGATATTATATATTCTAGATTAAAATTCAAGTTAAGTAGTTACTCCTTAGAATGGCTGTTTTATTACCTTCCTTTTGGGGTTTGTCTCAGGTCAGACACTGTGTTTAGTACAGTATCTATCCATATTCAGAGATAATTAGGCAGACAGGATGTTTGACAGGAGCCAAAATCTGATACTTTTTCTCTTCCATTATATTCCAGAGGAAGGGCGTTCTAGATGTTAAGGTACTAGCATTGGTCTTAAGAGATCTATTTTCAGTTCCTTGCTCCACCGCTGTGTGACCTTGGGTATATCATTTAATTTCTGCCTTAGTTCCCCATCTGTGAAATATAGCTCACTACCTCAGGGATGTTGTGAATATAATTACATTTAGGATTGTGAGGTACTCAGTTACTACAGTAATTGTGGTTATATACCTAATTAAGATAGATAATCACTACTTTCTTTTGCCGTAATTATTTTCTAGGTTTTCACACAATATATACACAAATGAAAATTGAAATAATCATCATATTATTAAAGTGTGTATAGTCCAGTACAGCAGATGTATGACAGTTTCAGGATTTAGTACTTCAAGATTACACATCCAGTGCAAGTGTGATTGTAACATTTTATTAATGTTTGATAGTAATAGCTTAATCAACACAAAAAATCTTGAACCAAATATTAGGAAAATGAGATTTGTGAGTGCACTGGGGAAATTGAATAATTCAAGCTGCCCAAAAGTAAAAGGAAACAGTAGCACATATTTTAATAATAATGACCAGTGTTTATTTCAGCTAGGAAAATAAAGAATGGTGTTTCAGTATGTATTGTACGTTATTTTTTGTTCAGTATGTGTTGTACAGTATTTTAAATTCAGAATGTATTGTAATTATTTTACATTATTACTCCCTGTAAGCATAAGTGAAATGAATTGCCAAAGGTGATTATCTACTACTTACTTTAAATGCAAAGAACAAGTTACTTCAAGTTGATTACAGTCATTTTTTAAATGCCAATGCCTAGTAAAATATAAATAAAACTACATTTTATCAGCACTAAGAGCCTGCTTGTGAATACTTGCTGCAAATCAGAAGTAAGCTCTCAACTATTTTAATAACACACTATAAATTTTTAATAATACAATGCAAATTTTATTTCTGACGAATGCAGCTTGGTGTGTGATTTATGGGAACCAACATAACCAAGCTCGTCAAATGCACTAAGCACTGTAACTTCCTTTTGGGCAGCTAATAATACTTTGTTATCAAACAGTCATAAAGTTTGCAATCATAACCTAACTGGTTCTGTTAGCTAATCAGGATCATTCTTTCATGGATAATAGTTTCATATGTTTTAGTAAATTGAATGTTTTATTGCTTTTGTAACGCAGTAACTATCCTTTCCTCTGTGATTCACTAAAAAGGTTCTTAAATAATCTCTGAAAATGAGTAAAGCTCTTAAGTGAAAGAGTTGTGCCCTCCTCCAGCAGGTAAAATAAGTTAAACATTGGGTTTATTTTTATAAATCAACTAAGAGAAAAACACAAGTGAAAAAGGGAACAATTAAAATCAGGACCTGTACTCTACTCAGAGCAATTAACAATTCTCTGTGCTGTTCACTAGAAACATAGAGATTTACTTTAGTGCTTACCTTATTTCTGGTCTTGGCAGTTTTGGTTCAATTGGTTTTGTACAAGTCTTTTCTTCCATATCCAGGTTTTCAAACCCTCAGTTTCACTGTGAGGGCCAAATTCCAGCGCCTGCTCTGTTTCAAAATTGCTTTATTCAACTGGTGTAAAGGAGATGGATAGCTGGCTTAAACATCTGGCTTAGCACCCCCCCACACACCCAATTTTTAATATATTGTCTTGCAAAATACACTTAATAATGTCTTGATAATTGTCTTGCAAAATACACTTCGAGTCTTACGCAGAGTTACCAAAGCAATCATCTTTGGAAATGTTGGTAAAGGAAGAATAGAGAAATACATAGACAGCGAGAGTGTCTACACTGCAAATAGACACCTGTGGCTGGCCCATGCAGCTGACTTGGGCTTGTGGCTAGGGCTAATGGTTTAATTGCACTGTAGATATTGGGCTTGGGCTGCAGTCCAAGCTCTGGGACTTTCCCCCATGGCAGTATCATAGAATCTGGGCTACAGCCCAAGCGTCTATACAGCAGTTAAACAACTTCTTAGCCAGATCTCTGCAAGCCTGAGTCAGCTGCATGGGCCAGCCACAGGTGTCTATTTGCAGTGTAGACATACACTAAGGCTCATCATCCTTCCCTCCCTAGATCTCCACCCCTTCTTCTTTCCTCACCCCAGGTCAGATAGGGACATAAGTAGTTAACAATGTGAACTCTGCTCCCTCCAGAAGTTGCATGAGAATCCGTGCTGGGTCTTGTGACCCAAGATTCTCATACTGCACAGTCAGGCAAAGAATTAAGGGCCAAGATGAGGTGCTGAGACATGTGCTATTCACTTTTCAGAAGCTTCAGTGAAAACTTTCTGCTGAATGGGAACTGCCAGTAGCCCAGATGGAAGCATTCTTCTTTCATTTTAGGACTTCAATTACTCAACTTTATGTTGAAGGGAGAATGGGCTGCCCAGCAAGCCCTTGATGACCGGGAGTTCTAAGCTGCTTGGTAGAAAACAAAAACCCATCCTTTTGTTGTTCCAGCAGAGAGTGGTGTTCTGAAAATATAGGTATGGGGTGCTGATGAGAACACCTCCTTTGTTGCTCTTCTACTTCTCCTATTACTAGTCACTTCTACTTCTTCTATTACTAGTCTTGCAAACTCCTTTTCCCCACTTCACTCCTACTATCAATGGGGAGTGTGACCGACTGCCAAGCAGGGAGCCACTCAAAGAAGAACATGTCTGAGATTTTGAGCAGGTGAGGTGCAGGAAGTCAATTTGAGAATGAAGGATAGTTATTTTTGGTATGCTGTAGCAGCTGTTAAACTTGTTTCCTAAATACTGATGCCTCCATGTTTGTTTGAAAGTCATTAAATAATATTTCCAAATTGTCAGAATAATGGTGACTACAAAAAGTTATTGAATTGAGATTTGATAAGAAAATCAACTTTATTAATGCACTGTGAATAATTGCCTCAAGTGATTTATCTAACATTAATTGCAGAGCTCCTCAAATACCTACAATGTGCATTCACATTATAAAAGACTCAGTACAAATATTTAAATTTCTAATAACTGGAAGCCTTGACATTTATTAGAACTATGCAAATGTAGATTTGGAAAAGGTCTAATAATGCTTTTAATATAATTTGACAATACAAAATATTATAGCACCAGTTCTATTTTTAAAATGTCTTAAAGGAACCTTGTGATGGGGGCACCTGCCCCACACTGGCCTGAAAGGGGTTAAAGCAACCCTAGGGAGGCTGCGCAATAGGCAACCAATAGAAGGAGAGTGTAGGGAGTCTGTGCAGCCAATCAGGGCCAGGCAGGCCCATATAAGAAGAACTTCAGGGCAGAACAGGTCAGTGACTCCCTGGAGCTTGAGGAAGGAGGATGACTGGCTTCCTGGCAGGTGGAAGGCAGCTAGCACCTTGGACAGAGCAGTGCTAGGCAGAATCAGGGGCGCGAGAGAGTGCTCACAGCTGACTGCTGGCGTGCTGAGACAAGGGTGGAGAAGGTGCTGGGGCTGTGGGGAAGTGGCCCAGGGAAGTAGACGGTGGGGTTGGAGGAGATGCAGCACGTGGCTGCCATCTTATAGGGTCCCTGGGCTGGGATCTGGAGTAGGGGGCAGGCCCGGGTTCTTCCGTGCCTCCCGTCCCCAGTCGCCACCAAGGAAGTGTCTGGACAGTGGACTACAGTTCCCCCAAAAGGGGAGAGAACAGAGTGTGACACAGCTGGAGGGCTGTGTCCTGAAGAGGATACTGTGTTCCTTGCGACAATACACTTCCTGGAGCAGACGTGATGGCGGCGAGGCATCACCAGACCAGCGTGCATGGATGATCTAAGCTAATTCCCAGGATGGCCAGCAGGAGGTGCCACAGTGGTGAATCAAACCCTTTCATAATCACAGACATTCATATGTATACACTTTTTTGCTGGTTTATATTTTAAATAATACAAATATATCATTTTCTTTTTTGTTCTTGTTGGAGATCTGAATAAGACTATTGTTAGTTTTCTCTGCTTTTTATTTGCAAGGGCAAGGGTGTTGAATCTTTATCAAATACAGTAACTCCTCACTTATTCATCCCAGTTAATGTTGTTTCATTGCTATATTGCTGATCAATTAGAGAACATGCTTGTTTAAAGTGGTCAATGCTTCCTTATAACATTGTTTGGCAGCCGCCTGCTTAGTTCACTGCTTGCAGAAAAAGCAGTCCATTGGAGTTAGCTGGTGGGGGCTTGGAACCAGGGTGGACTGGCAGCCCCCCTATCAGCTCCCCGCTTTCCTAAGTTCCCTGTGCGGCAGCTGCCGAGCAGTTCAGCTGTCCCTCCCCCCACTGCCATGTGTTGCTTCTGCACTCTGCCTTGGAGCTGCTTCCGGGAGCTTCCTTCTTGCTGTGCAAGGTAGGGGGAAAAGGGTGCTAATGTCAGGGTGTCCCCCTCCCCCCACTCCTGTACCTTATTGCCAAAGGGGGATGAGGGGGGGCACGGCAGGGCTCAGGACAGAGGGAGCTTGCTGGCAGCAGCTGCTGTCTCAACTTGCTGGTCTATTTAAAAAGGCAACTTACTTAGAGTGGGGTCAGCATACTTAAAGGGGCAATGTGTGTCTCTTTCTCTCTCTCTCACACACGCACACACACACACACACACAGGGTGTGTGTCTCTGCCTCTTTCTGCCATGATGTCTTTCCTCCCTCCATTTGTGCTGCCTTGTAGAGTGTGAGGTTACATTAACAACAGTGTGATAACCCTTGAGGGCTCAGCCGAGTGCTAGTTCATTATTTAGCAATATGGCATTCCCTGGGAAATATCCCACCCTCTTCCACCCTCTGACTCAGGGATCGGCAACCTTTGGCACGCGGCCTGTTAGGGAAAGCCCCTGGGGGCCGGGCCGGTTTGTTTACCTGCCGCATCTGCAGGTTCGGCCGATCGCAGCTCCCACTGGCTATGGTTCACCATTCCAGGCCAATGGGGGCTGCGGGAAGTGGCGTGGGCTGAGAGATATGCTGGCTGCCTTTCCCGCAGCCCCCATTGGCCTGGAACAGTGAACCGCAGTCAGTGGGAGTTGCAATCAGCCAAACCTGTGGATGTGGCAGGTAAACAAACCAGCCCGGCCCAACAGGGGCTTTCCCTGAAGGGCCGCATGCCAAAGGTTGCTGATTCCTGCTCTGACTCCACCACCTCAACCAAGCTTTACAATCATCATTGCTGTGTACAGTATTAAATTGTTTGTTTAAAACATATACTGTGTGTGTGTGTGTATATATATATATATATATATAGAGAGAGAGAGAGTCTTTTGTCTGTTGAAATTTTTTCCTCAGGAACCTAACCTCCCCATTTACATTAATTATTATGGGGAAATTGGATTCACTTAACATCATTTCGCTTAAAGTAGCATTTTTCAGGAACATAACTACAATGTTAAGTGAGGTGTTACTGTAGATCTTTTCTCCTAACTGTTCAGCAGACGGAGTTGCATAGTCTGACTGAAATCCTTCCATTGTCACTCGTTCAGATTTCACTTTGTAGGCAGTTGTGATGTCATAATCTTTCTATTATTACTGTGGATGTAGGGGTCCTAGTTATAGACTAGGGATCCCTTGTGCTTGGCACAGAACAAGTTCTCTAGTTATTCATAGGGTTTTCTGGGGGAAAAAAACAATAGATCTGGCTTTCAAATGTAAAAATGAAGCAAAAAAATGGAAACCATTTTCAGGTCTATATGAATGTATTCATTATTTTAAAACTTTTTGGCAAGTGCAAATATCAGTGATTGAATTGCCCACAGACCTATTCTTTAGATTAGGTAAACTAATTATTTTCACCCAAAATAATTTTGTTTTGTAAATTAATGAATTTTGATTTGTGATTACACTAATCTTCACATGCCCAAAATTTGGTTCTGAACATTCATCTGACCAAAACTTCACTTGTATGCATGGTAAATATGGCACAACCAAAATGTGATTCTAATTTTGCTGAGGGATATGACTATATTTTTTATTTGTCTTACTCAAGTATACTTATAAGACCGAATCCTGCAGTTCTCACACCAATATGTAGTCTTCATTCATGCCAGTGGTCACTGTCACATCAACAGAGCTGCTGGCTGCTTGCATGAATAAGGATTATTCTTTAAAGTATATGGAAAAAAATATAACAGTGTCAGCTAAAAGGACCACAAATTTCACCAAAAAAGACATTTCAATTGGGAAAATGATTCTAACTTCAATATATTACTGCACTGTAATCTTGCAAACAATTATTTACATCATAAAGAGAAAAATGTTCATTTTAGCAGTCATAAATCTGGACTGATACTGAAAGACCAGAGATTCTTTATTAAATCAGTTTGATTAGTATCAAAGAACTTATTCAGAAATAATTGAATCTTGTTTTCTCTTTCCATTGCTGTCAATTTGCTTGTTTGAACCATTAACACAATTGTTTCTGAAAAATATTTAAATTATGGAGTACCAACAATTTAAATTTCATGGACTCTGGTTCACATGTTAGTAAGTTGTTCTCAGCAGTGTAGTTCATGTGTTTTTATAATTACACCTCTCCAGTTTTTCCTAGCCTCATTCCGTCAATCCCTGCTAGCTTGGGTACCAAATATTTTAAATTGTTTAGCAACCCACATTAAATTGCCATTCTTCAGAAATTGTAAATGGACAAAATTGAGATAGGGACAAAACGGCAGTCTCATGCCAATTGATTGTGACCTGGTGGTTTATCAAATTCTGAAATATCTAAATGTTTTGGAATTTAGTGTATGGGAAACCATAATTCATAGTAGCATAGTAGTAATGCCAACCCTACGCATTCAAACATCATGAGTCAAGGCTCAAAAATTATGAGACTGGCTTAATAATCATGGGATTTAAAAAACTAATAAATGCAGGGTTCTGATTCCTGTACCTTTTGGGGTGCACTTGGCTCATGTTTTCAAGATTTTCTTTGTGACCTAAAAGGCTACAAATATTATTTTTAAATAAAAGCTGGGTTCACTTGATTCCAGGAGCTGAGACTTTGAGTAACACCAAACAGCACAAGATTCACAATAAAATAATGAGTTGGCAGTACTGAGTTTGTCATAAGCATCTGGCATCTTGTTATGACTTTAGCCATCTAACTCTGAGCCTGATCCTCACCCCATGTGTGAAAACCCATGGGAGGAGGCTAAGGAAAAAGAGGTCTGCAGTAGATTCTCCCTCTGGAAATTTCTCACAGATTGTTCCATTGGAAAATCAGGGTTTGCCTTGCAAGAGATGAGCAGGAGTCTCTAGGCCTTTGTGCTGGTGATTATTCACCAGCAACCCCTCTATGTACTCCCTGGAAGCACAGTTCAACTGGAACTGCACTGGCAGGACTCCTACAGCCAGCAACAATACCTGGCACATAGAAAGAGGCTGTATTTTCCTTCCTAGGCTCAATAAGGGTGAGACAAAACATATTCCTCCTTTCACTGTCTGGCTACACCCCCTGCCATCATCCATGCCATTACTCACACAGTAGGATCTGGGGAAACGGAGTGGTGAAGAAGCTTTCTGAACATGAGAAGGAGGGGCACACATTGATGCTCCTTTCTGCTCATGACTCTTGGGGGTAATATTGGGTTCTCTGTTCCTTTTATAGTTTGTCTTCTGTTGTAATGCCTAGTGTTAAGGCTCTATCCCCACTTTGAACTTTAGGGTACAAATGTAGGGGCCTGCATGAAAACTTCTAAGCTTAACTACCAGCTTAGCTTTGGTCCGCTGCCACCATTTCCCAATTGGATTCCCTCCCTGGGAAGCCTTGAGAAACCTTTCACCAATTCCCTGGTGAATTCAGATCCAAACCCCTTGGATCTTAAAACAAGGAGAAATTAACCATCCCCCCTCCTTCCTCCCACCAACTCCGGGTGAATACAGATCCAACCCCCTTCGATCTAAAAATAAGGAAAAATCAATCAGGTTCTTAAAAAGAAGGCTTTTAATTAAAGAAAAAGGTAAAAATCATCTTTGTAAAATCAGTATGGAAATTAACCTTACAGGGTAATCAAACTTAAAGAGCTTAGAGGACTCCCCTCTAGTCTTAGGTTCAAAGTACAGCAAACAAAGATAAACACTTTAGTAAAAGGTACATTTACAAGTTGAGAAAACAAAGGAAAACTAACACGCCTTGCCTGGCTATTTACTTACAAGTTTGAAATAGGAGAGACTTGTTTAGAAAGATGTGGAGAACCTGGATTGATGTCTGGTCCCTCTTGGTCCCAAGAGTGAACGCATTCCCAAACAAAGAGCACAAACAAAAGCCTTCCCCACCCCCACCCCCCCTCAAGATTTGAAAGTATCTTGTCCCCTTATTGGTCCTTTGATGAGATGCCAGCCAGGTTACCTGAGCTTCTTAACCCTTTACAGGGAAAAGGATTTTGGAGTCTCTGGCCAGGAGGGATTTTATAGTACTGTACACAGGACAGCTGTTACCCTTCCCTTTATAGTTATGACACCTAGAGAGTCTAATGCTAAGGAAAACAAAGATGATGGGAGAATGCACTCTGGTCATGAAAGGAAATTAGATTAAATTAGGTGCATCATTGGTCGATATAGTAGATGTACTATTGAATTAGAATGTATCATGCTGGTGTTCCAAGATAATTTGTCAAATAATGTGGAAGATAGTTAGTCCCATACTTTGAAAGCCTTCTCTTGTGTGATGATGAGACTGCAATTAACTTGATGATGTCTTCAGCTAGCAGTTTCTCCAAAAATGTGAAGTAGTCTTGCTAAATTTTCTGCTCCCTGACTGCCACACATAATACCCATATGGCCAAATTTTATTAATTTTTCCTTTGTTTAGTTTATTGGCAATCATCTTTGTAAATATTAAACTGTATTTAAAAGTGACATTGGTCCTTAGTTCCAATAGTCCTGAATGTCTCTGCCTGATTTATGAATAACAAGTCACGGCTGACCAACCGGTACTAGGCAGAATTATGGGAGGCAGGGTTTAGCATGCTGTTAAACCACGTTATGCTCCTGCAGTCATGAGACCAGACAGGGACTGATCTGCTCAGATGTAAGAGAAGTCTGAAAGCTGTTTTAGGGATTTCTGCAGTGTGGATGTGCCTGGTCAAACTTCTTCTTTTGTTTATTATTACTGGGGAGAGGGAATCGCATGGGACCCATTAAAGAATTCTTTGCCACCCAGGGATTTCCTGTTCAAAGGTAACTAGGGGCTGGATCTCCTGGCATGCCTGCCATTTTGCACAGTCAGATAGTACAAAGCAGCCATGCAGGCTCTGGAGTCAATCCCAAGAGCTAAAAGTGTGTTCTTTGTTGTGCTGAAGGCTCCAATCCTGCTCCCACTGATACCAGTGGTAAAATCTAATTGACTTGGGAATACGAGAAGGCTTGAATCGATATCATCATGAATCAAATTCACTAAAGCCGGATCTATTCTACAGTTAGGCTGACATAAGGCAGCTTATGTTGACCTAGTTGTGCATATGTCTACTCTTAAATCAGTCTCCCACTGCTTTATGCCCATTATGCCACCATTGTACACAAATATCTCCCTGAGCGATGTAGAGTCACGATTGATGTATTGAGACAAGAAGCCATTTAAAGCCCCACAAATTTTTCAAAATTGTTTTCCTGATTTCCTGGCTCGGCCAGCAAACCTAGCAGCTCTCCATTGTAGAGTGCAACTGCCCAGCTGACCATGCTGCCTTACATGCTCTAGACATGCTCCTGCCTGGAGTAGACAGGAAATATTGGCTCTTCTGGGCCCATGAGAAGAAGCTACAGATCATCCATAGAATCATCAACATCCACTAGCAGATTGCTCAGGGGATGCTGGAAAAGAGGTATGACAGAGACAAGCAGCAGTGTCATGTGAAAGCCAAGGAACTGCTGCAGGCATACCAGAAGGCAAGGGAGACCAACAATTGGCCCAGTGCTGATCAATAGATGTCATAAACAGATAGTTAAGGGTTAATGCCTCTTTTACCTGTAAAGGGTTAAGAAATTCACCTAGCCTAGCTGACACCTGACCAGAGGAACCAATGGGAGGACAAGATGGTTCAAAGGGAAGGAGGGAAGTTCCCTTTGTTGGTTGAATTTCACTTTTGATCAGAGTGGGAAAGCTCCAGAATTCAGCCCCTTATCAAGTAGTGAGTATTAGTGAAGAGAATAAATAGGTTTATGTTTATTTCTTTGTAATTTGTCTTGTGCAATTAGAGGAATAATCAAATTGGGTATTTGGGTATTTTTTGTGTAAGTTTTTGCCCAGGGGAACATCCTCTGTGTTTAGGAATCTGTTGTCTGTGAGAGTAGCTGGTATGCTAATCTCTCCCAGAGGGTTTTTTTTTACCTTTCTTTTCTTTAATTAAAAGCCTTTTTTAATAACCTGATTGATTTCTCCTTGTTTTAAGATCCAAGGGGTTTGGATCTGTGTTCACCAGGAGTTGGTGAAGTCTCTTAAGGCTACCCAGGGAAGGGAATTAGTGCTTGGGAGTGGTGGCAGCCAGACCAGATCTAAGCTGTTAATTGAGCTTAGAGCTTTTCATGCAGGTCCCCCATATCTGTATCCTAAAGTTCAGACTGGGGAAGGAACCTTGACAACAGACCTGCCACTTTTACAAAGAGCTGCATGCCATATTTGGTGGAGACTCCACCACCCCCATCCCCAACAGCACTGTGGATAGCTCTGAGCAGACCGAGTCAGATGCCTCTGCCATGAACAGCAAGGAGATGATGGTGGTGGACAAGGATGATGATGATATGTACAGGGGACAGACAACCAGAGGATCCAGCTGTGCAGTGAGCCAGGTCCTGTTTTTAATTCCACCACCATCCTGCCAGTCTGGCAGAGGTGAGCCCAGTGCAGGGGAAAGAACCTCAGATAAATGTGTAGATACATTTTCAATTACAGGGATGGCACCTCCAAAGTAGCGGGATACATCTTTTGTCTTTTCATTAATTTCCTCATGTTAGAAGAGTTAATGAAACAACCAAGGGAGATAGAGTTGCTATCTTCTTTTAATTTTCCTGTATTTGTGGGATGGGGAGCAGGGGGGCATGTGGAGCTGTTTGTTTATGTATGCAGGAATGTTCCTTGAATCCTCCTGAGATTTCTTGATAAAACTTTCATGGAGCTACTCTTCAATTCTTTGCTGAAGGTTTCTAGGGAGGGCTGCCTTATTGCTTCCTTGGCAGCCCTTCCTTCCCATGCTACTCAGATAACTTAATCTGGCAGCGTTGCAGTACATAGGCTAGCAGAATACCGCAGCCATGCTCCCTCTGCCTTTTTACTCTTGGGAGTGAGATATCAGCTAAAATTGTCACAACCTGTGGAAAATGGTGCCAGTATTCAGTGTCATTGCCTTAGACTACTATAATCATGCAACTGAGCAATTCCCTCCATTTGCTCAGCCCCTAACAGGCCATACTCACCATGGATGGTGCTGTGACTGGTGTTGTGCACAAGCAATCATAAGCAGAAATGAGAATGTAGTGCTTACATTTTTAGGGGAGCAAAGGGAGTGAGTTTAGCTTATGAAGTTCTGTTTTCTGTAGTAAATAAAATTATACCTTAGACAATGCGAATTCAATGATCTCTCTTTGTACAATGCTGCTGGCATTGTAGCCTCAGGGTCTCCTCTTCCACACCTGTGGAATTCCTGAGCCAGATAAGACAGAGAAAAAAGAGGATGCAGGATGACATGTTCAGCAAGTTCCTACAAGCCAGTGCTGCATCAGACTGTGAGCACAGGCCTTGGTGGATGAATGTTGAAGGCAGTCTGGAGAAGAAAGGAGTGGAAAGGAGAAAGTCCCAGGAGGAAAAGGAGAGGAAAATGTGCCAGGACATAATGGGGTT
This sequence comes from Trachemys scripta elegans, assembly GCF_013100865.1. Taxonomy (NCBI): domain Eukaryota; kingdom Metazoa; phylum Chordata; order Testudines; family Emydidae; genus Trachemys; species Trachemys scripta. The sequence goes on along the minus strand of NC_048302.1, from coordinate 36,565,993 downwards.
TCTCGGGTAGGAAACTCAGATTCTGCAGACTCTGGTGGACCTGCAGGTTCAACAATCCTGGGCTTGCCTCCCTCTGCAGCCTATTGAGAATTCCATATTGGAACCTCACTATCTGCCCCCCCCTTCAACATTCCACGTGGCGTCAGGTATCACTGCATTACTCTTACTACTTTACTGCAGGGGATATTAGACAATCACAGCTTCACATACACCAGCTGTGGCTTTCACAGGTCTGTGTGTGTGTGACAGACATGGACATCCTTTACCTTTCACAAGTTCTGTTCTTTTAATTTATTACATTTTAATGTATTTGTTTTAAAATTTCATGGATATTTTTTCACTGATTTTGTTACAGAATACAAGTTTATTATTTGGATTATAATTTATCTTTATTAGTTCACAACATATGCTGTCAAGTAGTCAGCAGTTTTGAAAGCAATAAATTACCTTATACTGCACAGTGTCACACAACTCATAGTCATTCACAAACAAAATTAATAGGTACATTGACAATGTTATTGTAATGGGGTGATACCCAGCTCTCACATGTGTTTGCAGTCTTTCAGTTTATGGTGACCCCTCTAGTGGTGTCTTGGGTTGTTTATCCAGTGACTCAGCACTCCAACCGAGTCTCTCTCACTGTATGTGAAAAAGAACAAACCCCTTCCAGGGTATACAGTCTTTAACTTGTCCTGGCCCCGATATGGGGCCATACCCCCAGTGCTCCCCTCCCGGAGACACTATCTTCTTGCATCTCTCCCTGGGCTCAGTCCTTATTCAGTTCCAGTAGCAAGCCAGGAGCTTCTTCTTTGCTCCCCTGGTCCCTGCTGGCAACTGTCTTGGGCTCAGTCCCAGCAACTTCTTAGCTCCCCAGGTCTCTACCCACACTGAGCTGTCCATGGTCCTGCTACTCTTTCAAGGAAGCCAGGAACACAGTTCTACCTCCTCCAGCTCCAGGCAGCAACAGACTGCTGCTTTGTTCTGAAGCTTCCTTTATATGGCCTTGCTGGGCCCTAATTGGCTGCTCCCTGCAACCTCTCTCATTGGAGTCTTCCCTGCAACCACTGTATGCTACTTGAAGGATATCTTTTCTGCTCCTCTCTGGGATGGGGTGTGGCAGGACCCTGAGGCCTCCAGCAGGGGGCCTCTGGGCCTAATCCACCCTGTCACAGTTATATTTCTACATGTACAGCAGTCCCCCCATGATTCCTACCAGGCCACAAAAGAGCAGGTCCAGAGCACACTACAACAACACATACTACTCTGTCTCACTGTTAAAATGGTCTTTCAAAGCCTCCCTGAGCTGTATAGCTCCACATTGAACTTTTCAAATAGCCCTTGTATCTGTCTGTTCAAATCCAGCAGACAGCCACTCCACTTCTGACCTCCATCCTGTCAGGAACTTTCTTTCCTCCCTTTGCTTCACAAATATTATGCAGGACACAGCAGGCAGCTATAACATTGGGATATTTTTCTCACTGAGGTCCAGTCACGTGAGTAAACAATGCTAGCAACCCTTAAAATGACCAAAAGCACATTCAACTGTCATTCTACACCTCTGAGCCAGTAGTTGAATTGTTCCCTGGTGTTGTCCACGTGGCCGGTATATGGTCTCATGAGCCAGGGGAGCAACATGTCCCTCAGGATCAGTACTGGCATTTCAATATTCCCATTAGTAATCTGCTGGTTAGGAAAAAAAAAAAGTCCCTGCTTGTAGCTTTCCGAACAGTTCTGTGAAGATGCAAGAATCATGCACCTTCCCTGACCAGCCCACACTGATGTCACTGAAGCATCCCTGGTGATGCTTGCATAATGATAAAAAAGTAGCACTTTCTGTTGATGTACTCAGTGTCAAGGTGGTCTGGTGCCAAAATAGGGATATGTGTGCCGTCTATCACTCCACTGCAGTTTGGGAACCCCATTCTTGAAAATCCATCCACTATGTCCTGCACACTGCCCAGAGCCACGGTCCTGCATAGCAGGAGGCAATTAACAACCCTGCACATAGGCATCACAACAACACCTACAGTGGATTTCCCAACTCCAAATTGATTCCTCACTGACTGGTAGCAATCTGGTGTAGCAAGTTTCCACAATGTGATCCCCACTTTCTTCTCCACTGTTACTGTAGCTCTCATTTGGGTCTCCCTGCTCTGGAGGGCTGGGGTGAGCACGGAGCATAGATTGATGAATGTGGCCTTGTGCATTTGAAAGTTCTGCAGCCACTGCTCATAATCCCAAACCTTCATTACAAGATGATCCTACTAGTCAGTGCTTGTTTGTTGGGCCCAGAAGTGTTGCTCCACCATTTTCAGCTGCTCCGTGAATGCCACCAACAATCTTGAATTGGTTCTTGCTATGTCCCACAGCAAGGGCTCATCATGTTCCCTGGAGATTCTTATGGCTCTGTAAATGCTCCAGGATTGTATGCTCTGTGCTTGCAATGCTCATGACAATAGTGCAGAGCTGTGCAGGCTCCATGCTTCTGTTAGAGGTGGCGGACAGAGAGGAGAGTTGTGTAGGTTTGTGGGATTTCGGAAAAAAGGCGCAAATGATGAGATATGGGTAATATTATGGAATGGAGACAGTTGCAAACTGGGAAGTTGACCCAGTGCTCCCAGGCAACCTTGCACAACTTGTTTTGGCCCCGTTATGCATTGCCAAACTTCCCAAAAGACAGTAGGCTGGAAGGTGACAAGTTCCACAAAGGGATACCTACCCATGATTTATCACACTCTGCATTGATACAAGCACTCCTGGTGATTATGCACACCACCAACAGAAGAAGCAAGTATGCATGAGCAGAAGCAATGTACTAACTTTGGCAGCTGTAAGCCAGCGTAACTTGAGTTGACGTAAATCTGTAGTGTGGATATGGCTTAAGTTAGTCTTACTGTTTAAAAGTATTGCTTTGGGACACGTACTATCAATTATTATTTGTACAGTTCCTAGTGCAATGGGGCCCAACCTGGTTGAGGCTTTTAGGTGCTACAACAGTATAAATGTTAAATAATTATTTAATGACAAACATACCTTTGATTGGTGACTTACCATATTTTAGGCTACAATTACATTCTTTTTTGTGATCATACATCATCACAGTTGAACTAGCAATAATTGCTCATATACTATAGCCCCAAATTGGCCTATATAAAGCCACATCAGAGATACAGTCATACTGTTTTCTTCCAAACTTTAAAGACAGGGCATTCTTTCAGCCTGCTGCATTTTAGGAAAGTGCATATTGACAAATGACACTATTTTAATGCCTTCTGACAATAACAGTGTCTTTTGCCAATTTCTTCTGCCAATAATGAATGCCTGTTAAAGCAAACAGTTAATGCATGTTTCCAAATGACCTTCTAACAACTATAGATTTATGGAGTCAACATTTACTACACTTCAGTATGGTTGCCTTATCATAGAATTTCCTATGTATAATTTTGAATGTATGCCTCAACAAGATAGTAGAACTTATGACAATAAATATGGTACAGATATAGACCTTCCTAATGCAACAACTAGTCTAATGCTTCAATGTCTGGCAAACACTCTGGGTTATATTTTTCATATGACTTCAGTGACTTAGACTTTAAATAGGAGGTCTAAGTGCTTGTCTGTGTGCAGATTGCCCACATCAAAGGTGATTTACATGGGAAAACAGTAAAAGAGTTTTTAAAAATGCTTCATTTCCACACTAGTATGAATGCTTTTACAAGGGCTGATTAGAACAGCAGGTGCTAAGGGAGACAAAGTATATGCATCAACATTGATGGGTATTCTCAACCTAAGGGCACAGAGAGTCTATTCCTAGCCCCTGGAAATTAAAACAGCCCCTAAGCTGCTTTAAATTAGACCCCAGTACTCTGTAAGGATAAAAGAAAGCAGGTCACAGTCAGTGCCATCTGTCTGTAGACCCAGGATGAGGGTGGAAATATTTTCAGTCTTGAAATACCCCATACTCTTAATAAAAGCATGTCTGCTGTGTGTGAGAAACAGGGAGTGAGCCTTTAGATGCCCATTGGACCACAAACTCCTGAGTAACAGGATCTTGGGCACTGAAAAATATTGATTTGATACAACCACAAACATGAATTCCCTCAACTGGAAAGGAAGGATGGTCTTGTGATAAAGGCCATGGAGTGGGCCTTAGGTGTTCAATTTCTAGCTCTACCACAGATTTCCTGTGTGGCAAATTACTCCTCCTCTGGGCCTCAGCTCCTTTTCTGTAAAATACGGATAGTGCTACTTCCTTTATTGCACTTTTCATCTGTTCTATCTATTTAGATTGTAGATGGTGTCGGCACGGTCTGCCATTGTGTTTTTGTACAGTGTCTCATACAATACAGTGTGGATCTTGGTTGGATGCTGCAATACAAATAATAAACTGTAATGCCAGAAGTATGGATTTTCACAGTGGCCATAACATTTCAGAATGGGTATGGGCCTGACTGCCATGTATGGAATGTGCAAAAACCCAGGGACCTGTGCTAACACGAATAAATGCAAACTTGCTTTGCCCCTTTTGCTTTGCCCCTTTTGCTTCCCTCATGTGGCATAGTCATAGCACCTGCTCATGTTCTGTCCCCTATCTATTCTGGCAGGACTATTATTGGGTGCAGTGTATCCAATATTTTTGACAGAAAATGTCTTTTCAATCAGAATTAATGTTTTCAGAAAAAAATATAATTTTGGTTAAAATTTTTCATATTTGACAAACCATTTTTTAAAATGGTTTTAAAAAGTGTTTTGTTTCAGTGGAGTTAAAAAGAAGTGAATGTTTCCTCCCACAACCTCAATGGAAAATGGGGGGAGTTGGAAAAAAGGGCAAAGGACATGTTTTATTTTCCCTCCCCCTTTTTTCCACTGGAAAGGGAAAATGAATTGGGGATATTGTGTAGGGGTCCTGGCTGTCCCTCAGATTACTGCACCTGTGTAATTATGTAAATGCAACATGAAAATTGGGTAAATAATTTTTTAAAAAACAAATAAATGTAAAATGTTTGCAAAGTAGAATTTTTTTTGACAGCACAGTGTGAAAAGGCGGGGGGGAGCACATTGGAAATACTTAAGTATAAAGTTCACTACTAGTGAGTATTAAAACATGTTAAAAACCAAACAAAAAAAAAGTGGATTTGTTATATGAAAAATAAAACAATGGTATGATCATAAGCTGTCTATAAATATTACATTCTAAAACCCTATGCAATATGTTTCTCCCCTGTTTAGATTTTAGCATAGATAATACAGCAGTTCTGGTCAGAGTATTTCATTGGCATTAATATATTAGCATCAATATATTCTCAGGTTAATACATATCTAGTGTAGCATGAAAAAGCTATGACTTGGACCAAAAGGATTCTATGATAGCTCACTTGCAAATATTATAAGTACTTGTAAATATTCATCTGGTATTTTCCATAAGCAAAGCTCAATTACTGTTTGTTTCAAAAATCAGAGAAGAGAATAATACTCTAACACCGTTATTGGATATATCTAATATTATTGGTAATGCAGTTGACAAACACAACCCAGAGCATATCTAATAATAAAGTTACATTATTCAACAATAGAAATTTGTAGCCTCTACTGAGCGATTGGTATTATTGCAAACAGATTGGCATGTGTGGAACATATTAAATTTGGATCCATTCAGTTGTATTTGTACCTAGCCTATCTGCACATTTGAAAACCATCTGTAACATTTCAGTCACAGTATGTTCAGAATTCCTCTAGCTTGAGCAGAGCTGAAGATCAGACATCTTTTAATTTATGTGCTATGTATTCATAGCAGCAAATAAATATGATAACCTGTTTCCAAAGAGAGTCTTTGGTGGCTGGAGAATAGCACTGGAAACAGGCTTTTCAAATTTGAAACTGCAAGTACAGGAAAGATTTGAAACATGAAAGAGCACAAAGGAAGCACTGAAGCATGGCAGTGGTTTCTTAAATCTGGGCTAATTAAGAATTACAGCATGATTCTTCAGACACTTAAGCAAGTGCTAAATTTTATCTGTGTTGATAGTCAATTGGACTACCCACGTGCATAAAGTTAAGCATGCACATAAATGTTTGCAGGGACAGGTCTTCAGGGATCCACATAAACAGTAGAGACAGTACTATGTAATTTTAGGCACTCTTATTGTCTTACTGATATTATTCCCATTTTAGGATTATTGTATCTCCTTCATATGGGCATGAAGTAAATAAGTTTATCTGGCTTCCCATAATTTTGTGCTAGCAAATCACTTAGGATTAATTATATAATAACTTTCATCTAAGGAGCTCCGTATTAATACTTACAAAATTAGGCATTATTATTATTCCTTATTTGTTATTCTCTCCATAGATAAACTGAGGCACAAGTTCAGGGTGAAATCCTGGCCCCAATGAAGTCAATAGCAAAACTTCCATTGACTTCAGTGGAGTCAGAATTTCACCCTAAGAGGCCTGATCAATGTCACTCAATAAATCAGTGGCAGAACTAGGAATAGGACTGTCTTCAATAGAAGTAGCATGAGGCTGCACAATCCCAGGAGGAGCAAAAAGAAGACGTGCCTCAGAAATAACCCCAGAAGCCCCCTTTTCCACTACATGATGGGGTATGTCAGATCAGCCATTTAAAAGATGCACCAAACCCTCCCACCACCTCATGCCCAACCAGTGCTCCTTGGCCAGCTCATGATTGTCCCTGCCCTTCAAGACTTAACCTAATCCAAACCCCACTTATTTCTTATGACAAACAGGTGTGCAGGCTCTGCTGTACCCCTCACACTCAGCACTACTATGCAGTTATATCCTACATACACATTACATTGTGTTATTTAAGGCTGGTTTACACATAACAGACCTAATGCAAAATCTAAAAACCAAGACGATGAAAAGTTAAGGCAATCTATAGTCTTCTTCTAGACATACACACCTCAGGTCACCACTATACTCTGCAAAACACTTACTACAACCATACCTGGCCCCTGTAGGTATCCTAGCCATCAAAGACCCCTTCCCCAAACTTGAATGTAGTTTTACACAACTTTGCAGAAGGAGTGGTGGTGTGTAGGTTGGGGAGTCTGGGGGAATTTGAAGAAGGCCGTGATTCTGTCCCCTTGCCTGAATACATTATGGTAAGATCTTACCAAATATCATATAGAAAAGTCTGTGGCAGAACCAAAATTTTCTGAGATCCACTCAAAGGTGCATTAAACACAAGCAAACAATCTTGTTCTTTTTACAACCACCACCATCATTTGCTAACCACCTTATGCAAAGAATGAAGCAGGAATCCTATGGATGAAAAAAAAACAGACGATTCTGTCATTAAAGACTATTTTAAAGCATACACACAAAGGGGCTGAATGAAGGTTGCACGGTCAATCTTGATTCTGGAGAGCCTTAACTTTGTGTGCTTTATTTCCCAACCATTGACTTTAGTTAAACATAATTTAGTGTAGTACTGGTTGAAACGTTCCAATGGAAGAATTTTCTGTTGAAAAATTATGATTTGATTACATCAAAATACTTTGCAGGGAACATACCAATTTTGGCAAAATTTTCTTATGTTTTTAAATGTTTAAATTTTGGATAAGTTCAAAGTGCTTTGTGTCAACATCTATAGTATTTATAATACAAAATTCAAAATTATAAAGTTGAAACAAAGTCTTTGACCTTATCACAATGAAACATTTTGTTAAGGTTGTTTTGATAGTCCTACAATGAAATTTTTCAGAAATTTCATTTTGTGGAAAACTAAGAATTTTTGACCCTCCATTCCAATACAGGTTGAAAGGAAATTTTCAAATGTTGGACTTTTGTGCTGAAAGAAAATTCCAAGTTTCAACCAGCTCTAGTTTTCTGTACGTAATTTTTTTCTTTGAGGAATTACAGAAGCTCCATCATGGTGAACCACATTGAATGCAGATCGGTCATCAGCAGGGTTTGAATCCAGGATCTTTGTAGCCACAGTATAGACTACTATTACTTGAGCTGACAGAATAACCAATAATAGTGCTAGGCAGTTATCATCTATATGGATTAGTAATATTACCCAATATTATTAAGGTATTAATTTTACTTAATCTCATTGTTGAAAATGGGTGGCCCATATTTACTGAAAATTCCCCCAAAAATCAACATTTTAGCTTGACCCACTGAAATTTTAAAAAGCAACTGAACACAGAGGCTCTTCATGGAAAATGATGGGTCACTCTTAACCATAGGCATTGCTACCAGCTCCAGCTATTGTAAGTGAAAGAACAGCCAGAATTAAATTCCTTAATTGTTATAATATGTGATATCACTGTGGATGAAAGCAAACAAACCAAAATGGATGCACTGTGTATGCTGTTATAAGACATGCATACAAAAAAATTTACTTCTTTTAAGTTATTATGATCTGTTATGCAAATATAAATTGAGAAACATAGCCTACTGTTAAAAATCAGGACATTCAAAACCTTAACTGATTGCTAGTGATCTCACTTGCATTAGTTTATCTCAAATATAATCATCTTAAATAACATCCCTGAATTTTTACCTGTGAATTTGTACATACCTTATGCAATATTTAAATAAAGGAAAGTCTGCAGAATAAAAGGCTAGAAACCGGTTTCATTCCAAACCTCTGTTTTCAGACCAAGCTGAAAAGAGAAGCACAAACCTATTTTAAAGTACCAATCTATTCATTATCTACATGGCTGATCTTGGTTGAGGTGCACAATGAGGTTTTTATTCTGGTGATTGCAGATCGAATGAAAACAGTTAAGAAATATTGTTTATTACTGACTTTTTAAATACAGGAAAGTAAAATGCTATGCTAGACTGACTTCTTGGCAAATTACTACAATGGACAGATGGTTTTTCATTATCTGTTATACAGAAATATAAGGCTTGTGACAGTGTGTTTTGTATTGATGCTTATTCATCTGTGAGAGAGTAATTTTCAGGCTGCTTGTCCAGAACACATTCTAAATCTTCCTCTGCATCTGCAGAACATCTGCTTAAACTAGAATTGTCAGTGTCAATATTGTATTGCTAGTAAGCTACAGACTGTCTTAATGTCTTCCCAAAGCCAAAGAAATGAGTGTAAATAGGATTTCAGGGCTAGGATCCAGGGTTTACTGTCTAAATGCATTCTTCACTTTGTATGCAATGTAAAATCTTATTCAACACCCATTTTGCTCTAGGTAACATATGGTCTCAACAATTAGCACAGAAAAAAGCAATTTTTCTTTGTAACAGTTTACAAATGGTGGAGAAAGGTACACTAGGCTTAGGGGTTTTTTTAAGCAATACGTCTGATGGCAAGAAAAAAAATTGTAAATTATAAAATACCACATTGCAAATATCTTATCAAGATGCATCCCTCAGTTAATTACTTGAAGGAGAAATACACAGCATTGTGAGTCTGGCAGATTTTTCTGTGATAAATGATGGTGTATACAACTTCTGCACTTCAGTATGTGAAGTAAGTTCTAGTAGGTAATGGTGTGCCATTTTGTATTACATAATGTAACTATATATTTTATTCATGCTGAAATTTGTCAGCCTTATCATTTTTCCCCTCCAATTTTATTTCTTTCGGTTAGTCTACTTCTACTTTGTCCTTGGTGATATCTATTAATAGCAGGGAGCTTGTGTATAATAGGTTGTGAAGACTTCTATGGCACAGACAAACTAGTACTATCAATAATATAGTAGGCTGCAATGAAATATCAGCACTGGGCTGTTTTTTATGTTCCTTCTTTGTCTCCCTTGTGCCTCCCGGGTCAATTGCTTCTGGAGATATTCCTTGCTGGCTTGTCAAGATCTAAAAACTTACTGCTGGAAGGCAAATATGTGGCGAACACGGTTCTTCACATTCATATGCACTATCAAGAACAAAAATATCTGCTGCCTTTAAAACACAGTTCCTTCTTAATGACCACACCAGATGGTTGTTTGCTAATGCTCACTACTTGAATGTATGGCAAATATTATGACAGAACAAAACACCTTTGCACAATATTTAATCAGTAAGAGTGGAGATTCACTCCACCTCCATATCCTGTCTCTATGTTGGTAAAGTTCTAAGCTGTTGGGGAGTGAACATCAGACATACTGCTGTGCACCTTCCCTCTATCCCTCCAGACTGAAATAGCAGCTACAGATCATCTGAGCCTGTGGCAGGTGATACTGAAGCTTTATGCATAAAAGTAGATGTGTGTTCTGTTCCCTGGTTCACGCCTGGCCTTTGGTGTGTCTTTAAGTGGGGGTAGTGCACAGAAACTTTCTGTGGTATATGGAGATGTGCAGTTGCCCCACTTGCCTTGTCTACCAGCTGAACATCTGCTCTTTCCATATGCGGGTCCTGTCTGGCATAGAAAGCCAGGCACTGACCCTGTGACCCATAGGTGAATTTCACTCTTATGCACATTGTCAATATAAAACAGAGTCACATCCACTGGAAAAAGAGTTTGTAATAATATCTTCCTAAGAGCATTCTTGTGTACTTTGTTCTTATACAACAAATGTAACGTGAACAAAACCACATGAACACAGTGGGGTCCAAATAATATTTACCAACTATATACAACATACAAGACCCAGTTACATATATACACAGCTACTCTGATAGCATTATGATGGCTTCTGAAACACAGAAGACAGTGAGAATCCCTAGAGGAGACTCTAACATGAACACAATTTACCTTAGATTTTAGAACATCCTGGAAAAAGCCATCCCGTGTCACAGTTGTGCCCTAAAAGAGGGAAATAATATTTCTGTAGCAGCATCACTTGAAGTTCCCTAAGTACACAACAAACACTTAGGGTCTGATCCAACTCCCACTGATGTCAGTCTGAATCTTTCAGTTAAAGCATATTCATATGTGCACTCATTTAAAAACAAACAAACAAACAAAAACCAAACCTTTCTATTTTCTTTAAAATGGGGAATACCCTTTGAACGGATAGAAACTTGCACATTTGTTTAAAGGCTGTCACTCACTAAAAGTGGCATAACAGTCCTTGAAAGAATAGTCAGTAAAAGAAGGTAAGACAAGTACAAATTTGACATTTAGGATGAGATTTTCAAAGGCTCAAACAGCAGTTAGGAGACTTTCGATGGGAGCTGAATGCCTAACTGACCTTTGTATCTTTGAAAATCTTGTCCTTGGTCTTTTATTTCAGAGTTTGTTTGACAGATAACTATGAAATATTATTGTATATGGGAAATTGTGGATGGGCCTGAAGAAACAGTGTTTGAGGCAGTTATGAAATGATATCCTTGCTGTATGATGTTTCTGACTTCTGCCTGATATGCTATGTGTTGAGTAGCATATTTTACATGTTCCATGTGGCAATTTTTTCTTCTTAATTTTGCTGCTTTTCTGAGATTTTTTTACAACATATAGAAGTGAACACATATATCATTGTATGATATGATGACTGTAACTTTATAATTTACTTAAACTTTTGGTTTTGTTTATTTCACTGAGATGTTTATAGTTCTTTTTTTGGTTTCTTTTATACAACACCCCCCACGCTGCAAAAAAATAAACAAAACAAACTTTATTCTTGCCCAAGGAGGTCAATATTCTGACACTACTATCTTTTTGTACCTCCTACCCCCAAATCACAACTTCCAAGTGTGTGAATGTGTATATTTGTGAGTATATACCTATATATAAAACAGGGAGAGATGGAAAACACTATATAAATATAAGATATTCATGATTATTATTGCATTGCTACATATATTATTTTGCCAAATTCACCATATTGAACACTTTTATCCAGAGAGGGGTCTCCTGTACAGTACAGCACAAATTGTGATATCTTGCCACTGACCACTTCATTAATGTAGCTAAGGCAGCAGCTGAACTTCTGTGACTTTAACAGTAACAATTTCTAATGCCCTTCCCTTTTTTTGGTTAAAAAAAAGGTTAACATATCTTTATTCAAATGTGGTTCACCTACCACACCTTTGAACACACAGTAGGGCCAAGAGATGATTCATTAAACTATCTAGAGGTCACATTTGGTCTCATGGAATTTATAAGGAGTCTTTCTCTCTCCAGCTCTCTCTGACACACAGCTATATCATATTGATGCTTCTCTCGATCAATTTTATTTAAGACATTTACAAAGAAGTTCTCAGAAAATCTGCCCTCTACTAGATCCCCGATCTTGCTATATGAAGAACCTAGCAACATCATGTTGTATATATCCAGCTACTTTGCCAGAGTATATTTTGCCAGAACCTTCCTGAACTGGCAAAATCATGTTGTATATATCCAGCTATGCTCATTGACAAGTGATCATGGGAGGAAACTCAGCTGCATAATATTTCAGCTTCCATTGCCTATACAGTCATGATGAAAGAAGACTTAGGTCATTCTACAAATATTAAAATATTTTCCCCTTACATATTCTAGACACAAACAAAGTCAATAGTATTTACTTTATGGTTAAAAATAGATCAGTGCATAGATGTTATTTTTTTATTCCTCCCCAGAAACATTACATTCTTAAATGTTTTTCTTTTACATTTCTTTTTCCTTTCAAAATACTGGGTAAACATACAATTATTTCCCGGTATGTGTTAGTGAGAAATGCATAATTACACTCCTTAACACAGATGCTCAGTATTTTGCATAAGTAGCATAACTTAGGTTGACTTACCCCGGTAGTGATGACAAGCCCTTAGTAATAGTGTCACAGGCCCAAGGACTCCCTCCCTCAGGGGGTCCCATGGGGAGGCAAATCAGCATTGTATGTTGCTAACATGGTTGCAAGCATTGCAAGGCATTTCGGGGGAGGGCCAAAAGTGTGAATGTAGAATGGAAGATTCCTTGCAGGGTGCAAGAGGCAAAAAGGGGGAAAGAAGAAAGAGAGCAGAGAATGGATTAACTCGGCACTTCAGCTAGCTCCGTGTGGAGATAAGATGCTGGCCCCGGCCCAAGGTCATGGGCTAGATGAGAAATCTACAGCTGCCCAGCCATGAGAAGAGGAGAACTTAGTTGAGCAGAGCTGCAGAAATAGCAGCGAAAACATTGAGAGCGAATGAGGCGGTGACGGTGAAGGCCAAGGCCAACAGAAGGGAAAACAAAGTCTTTGGAGCTGGTGTGTTTTGGGCAGCCGAGAAGGCCACAGCAAGCCAATTGGGACTGGTACAAAGAGCACCAGGCACAGAGGGCCCTGGATGACAACACCCCCAAAGGAACCCAGGACTTAAAACCCTCCCGAGAGCCCAAACAAGGTAGAGATTACAGTGGACCCTGGACGACCTGGGCCCAGGACAGAACTCCTGTCCACCCTTCCCCCTCTTCTTCTTATGTTACACCCAGGCTTGGCCAGCCGTTGGTAGAGTGTGTGTGAATATGAAAGTGGGTTAGGACTTGGGGCACTAATGCTTTCTTCCTCCCTCTGAGTGACGTGAGGAGTACCCATCACTCTCTGTTATTTTATTATTTTGTTAATAAAGCTTTAAAATTTAAATCCTTGGTGTGTTTCATCATCTCCTCCCCAAATAATCCTGTGGCCTCAGCCTGATCACCTGACACCTCAGGCAGATTGGTAACTGAAATCTGCCACAATAGCTCATATAAAGATCAGACTGTGAAGCAAGAAACAACCAGCAAGCACTTTCAGCACCTATTATAACATAAACAAACTGAAAAACATGAAACATACGTGGAATTCAAGAAGATGATTGAACTAATGCTGCAAGCTTCTCACTTCTGCATGGGAAATGTAGATCAGATAAAGCACAACATCTCATGCTACATTTGATACTCTGCTGAACTCCTGGGGAAACAGATCCTAAAGGAGAAATGTTGGATCATGGAGAAGATGCTCAAGTTATGTGATGAAGATAGGAAAGAAGCTAAAGAGTTCAAAGGAAAGTTGATGAAACTGCAAAAGAAAATACCCCATGCACGAGAAATAGATGCACTGAATAAAGTGGCAAAAGACATTTAGCTTGAACAACAGTGCATTGATATACACAACTTTCTGTGGCAAATGGCATCTGGAGGGCTTACCAAACCATCAAGATTCTTTTGAAAGATTTCTCCTGCAGAAATAATGTCATTTTACCCATCATTTTGAGTAGGTATTGCCAAGAACTGTATATTATGAATAAAACAAATTCTAAGTTGGAAGTAAAGGAGGCAGAGGAGATCTGTCCGAGAAGCTCCGTTTATCCTGATGGACCTCTTCCTACAATCAAAAAAGTTGAGTGTGTGGTGCAGACACTGAAAAGAAATAAGGTCCCTGGAGTGGATAACATACAAGAAGAAATAATTAAAAGTGGTGGAGGGACACTCGTCTGGTAATACCATAAGATCCTTGATGTAATTTGGGAATCTGGAAAACGGCCCAGTACTTGGACACATTCGCTGATGGTTCCTATTTATAAAAAGGTGGACACAGCTATTTATGGAAATTACTGAACAATGTTATTGATGCACCATAGCAAAATACTGTTTGCAGTGATGTCGCCGTGGAGAAAATGGATACTTGACCATCATTCTGGGGTGAAAACTTTTGCCTATCTTGATGCAGTGTGAGCGTTTCAATTCCCTGTTAACTTTTTCCACATCCTAATGAAGTCCCAGGAGACTTCCCACTGCAGGAACACTGATATGGCTGGTTGTTTACGTTTCACTTTTATAAAGAACATGGAAGCTGAAATCATTCATCAATACTTTTCATCTTCACACAAAGCAACTTCCTCCTTGGGAACCTTTTGTGCCTAGACTTCAAATAGAGAAGAAACCTGTAAGGCAAAGCAGATGAATATATGAAGGTGAATCTGTTACTGTAGCACTTTAATGAAAACAAGCTTCCAGTTTCTTTTCTAATTAGTTTTACCAGTGACAATAAATCTTCTATATCACACTACCAAAATGCTATTAACTTATAGTTACAGAAGTAATCTAGTATAAACATTATGCAAACTACCTAACTATAGCCTTAACATTTTTAAAAATCCCAAACATTAAAAGGAATGGAAAGTACCAGTTAAGGTAATTTACATAAATATTCTATCTCATTACAGTTCGTACATTCAATTAACCACAATATTAAAAAGAAAATTCACTTTCAACATTCTAACAAACTTAACCATTAACTACAAGATTTACTTATGAACTCTCTTAGCACATATACCATTAATTATATACAATCAATGGCATACATATATTGATGATGAAAGATTTCAAGTGTTAGGGTTAAGGCTTTTGATAAAATTAATTATAGTGGGGTGGTAGCCACACTATGGTTAAGGATGAGACTAGCTTACTATTTGCAGCCAGTTTTTCCTGAGTGCTCTAAAATCCAGATGGGGGCTAAGATTGTCTTGGTAGCTCAGTGTCAGTGACATGTTTCCAGGAAGCCTCCTTGTGACCTTCCACATGTACCCCCAAACATATTTCCCTCACTACTTCACCTATTAGAACAGGGAAATTCACTGCCCAAAACTTAGTTAACAAAGGGATAAGGTTGACCAGCAATGCCTTGTATTCTTCCAGAGCAGTGCACCTATGCTTAAACATCTGAGAAGCAATAAGATGCACCCTATTGCACCTTACCTGCCTTAAGTCACATTGTTCTTTTTTGGCAGAGTGGATTTAGTTCATACAATGTACCCATCACAGCCCTGCTCAATCTCTGCCTGGCTCAGTAAGAGTAGCATTTTGTCGATAGTTCATACAGTAAGCGAGGGCTTGACATCTTGCAATCTATCCCAAGTAAGCAGGAACAAATAGATTCACTGCATTAAAAGCAGAGCAGAGACTGCATTGTAATTCTGAGAGTCATGATTTAGCCCCTACTTGCTCCAGGGGAAAAGTATGATGAGTCAGTCTTTTTTCCTGGAGCAGTTTACTACCCTCTCTGTGCTGGCTTAGCTCTTCTGGCTGAACTTCCCATTTCTGCTTGGGCTTCCCATTCCTGCTGTCTACTCTCTGCCCTCCTCTGCCTGTGTGTGTTGTGATGGTGGGTGGGAGGTAAGAGGAATAATAGTCTAGCCACATGTGCTCCCATCTGCATTGATATTAGTAATACAGGTTGCCTATGCACGGAAATAAGGAGGTTTCTTACACCCTTTCCTCTCCCGTATGTTGTTATAGCAAGGGTCACAATCTGACCCCAATTTTTTAAAGAACTTTGGAATCTATCTGGAAGATGCTACATCTGCAAATCACTGCCACTATAACTGTGCAGGTTATATTATATCTTAAAATTAAGGTAGGTTTCAAAAGGGAGATATTTTGGTACATGATAGTAATTGGCTCAATACAATTAGTTCTGTTAGGGTCTGATTATAACATTAGGTGTACGTTCACTAAGAGAGGCAATATTAGAAACAAGTCCTAATAAGCTAAAAGGGCAAACTTACTGTCTTATTTTTATCACTAAAAACCAAATGTACTGGAGAAATGGCAGCCTTTTGCAAAATGAAAAATCAGCTTATTTCTGGTGGGAGGTAGCATTAACTATTTATATCCTCTCCTGAATGCATCTACATGCTTAATAAAGTTGTTTCCCTCTAACGATTACAACATGATGAGTTGAAATTTGTATTTTCCATGTGTGATTTAACATTGCTTTTAAATGGTTTGATCCTCAAAAAGTATGTTGCAAAACTCATCACAAGCTGAGCATCAGAGAGAGACTTCCTAAATGAAGGCGCTAGTTACCCAGCAATTTTCCTTCTGTGTTAATTGGGATAAACAGCTCATCAAGCCAACCTGAAATGTTAAGGTAATGACATTGTTCCTTATGGATGTTTTCTCAGCATGGTGTATATAGCTTTGTGGTTGTTAGTACAGCAGATGACTGAATTTCTTGACACTTGTTCTAGTCATTTGCTCTGCTGGAATTTTATAGATACATGTATGCTGAGCACTATAACACCATAAGAATTTCCTTGACAAATTAGCCTACTGTGTCTGCTGGGTCTAAAAAACCCACCTATCTACTGAGTTCATCTTAGTTCTGTAGTTTTAACTTTCATGTTATCTGCACAAGAAGGTTCTGAAATGCAAAGATACTAGGAGGAGCCACTGTTGGATGAAATAAAATTAATAAGTGATCTTGTATAACAGAACACTTTTCTTCCTATCCCTATTCTATGATTACATTGCTTAAAATGAATTATGCATATTATTATTCATGATTTCTATAAGAGTTGACTATCAGTTTTGTCAGATTCTTGCCCAGGCAGAATTAGAAGAGTTATCAAAGGTGATGTTTTGGACCTTTCTCAATACCATTGGGAAGGTTATACCAGGTCATGATGACATTGTGACTCCAATGGACAACCACGGGTGCCTATTCTTCTACTTCTCTCTCTCATCCATGTATATACTGAGGAGCACTTAGATAAGAAAGTGATTTTCTCTGTACCAATAGATAAATAGGGCAAGTGCAGATCAAGCACAGATAGCCCAAAAGGTAAAACAATATTTTTTAGACTTCTATTGATGTGACAATATATAGTTGCTGAATTGCTTCTAAATGTGGGAGCTGCTTGAACAACTTTCCAATAGAATATGTTACTGGAATAGAATAGAATATTTTCACTCCAAGGCCAAGATTTTCAACAGTGACTAGTGATTTTCGGTACCTCACTTTTCCATTGAGCACTCTTTGGTCAGGCATCATCCTCCATAGGTTTTTCAACAGGTAGAAATTCTGGAACTTCTAAGCATCTGTAGTGGGATGGTCACCCTGCTCCGGCTCAAGAAGGGTTAAAACCAGCTCTGGGAAAGGGCTGCTCGAGAAGCCAATCAGGCGAAGGCAGGTAGCAGCCAATGCAGACCCTGTAGGGCTGGTATAAAAAGGGCTGGGAGCTAGGGGGCAGGCAGTCTCACTCCAGCCTTGGGGTGGGAAGGACCAGGTTGCCTGGGAGCACAGGGTACCTTCAATAGACCAGTGCTGGGGGAGGGGGAGCTGGGGAGCTCAGGCCTGGCGACCTACCAGGCTGAGGCCTGACAGGAAGGCCAAAGGAGGTACTGGGCTGCAGGGAAAGGCAGCAGGTCCAACCCCCTAGCCAATGATGGCCATTGCAGATTGCCCCTGAGAAAAGGGGCTAGATGAAGACTGTCATGGGTCACTGAGGTGAGGTGGGCTCATGGGAGTGGGGTTCCCTGGGTGAGGGGTAGCACCCCAAGGTAAGAGGCACCATGGTCTGGGAGGGATGTGGGATCTACACATGGTGGAGATAAAGGGACTGCAGAGGGGTAGGTAACAGAGGGCAAGACACCAACCCATAGAGGGTGCTCCAGGGCTGAGAGCACTAATTCCTGGGCAACCAGCAAGAGGTGCCATGCCGGTGAGTCAGCGATTTGCTACAGCATCTTTCAAAAGTGATTTTAGCTTGCATCAGAAATTCCACCTAATCTAAAACTTTTCTAATTAAATTCTTACTCACTTACACTAGTAATTTATTGACATCTTCCTAATAATATTTATTAGTTAAAATAATTGCTTATATAGTCAAGTTTTATTCTTTTCATAACATTATTATATGTAGATTCAAATTTGGATTTTAGTAATTTTATACAAAGTTCATCCACAGAAATATCTTCTATAGGGCAGATAGAAGATTCCAGCAGTACAGATTTATATATAGGGCCCAAATTTACCTTTCAGCTAATGGAAGATTGTCATGCCTTAGAAGCAGAATTTAAGTAGGCTGGTTCTAATTAAGTAGACATCTGCTGCTGCTTTTTTAGATGCACATTTTTAACAGTGAGGATAATTAACTATTGGAAGAGATTACTAAAGGATGTGATGCTATCTCCAACATTTGGAGTCTTTAAATCAAGATTGGCTGCCTTTCTGGAAGATACGCATGTTCTAATTCAACCACAAATTGTTGAGCTAGATGCAGGAATTAATGGATGAAATCCTATGGCCTGTGTGTTATGCAGGAGATCAATCTAGGTTGTAATGGCATCTTTTAGCTTTAAAGTCAATTACATTTATTTTTTTTCAAAAATATAACATTCCACATTGAAGAATAAAGTGCTGCATCATCAATTATACCCAGTTCCATTTTTCCTTAGATAAGTATTTCTTCCAAGTTTTGTGACCTTGACATGAGCGAGTCTAAAAACAGTTCCATGATCTCATTCAAGATGTCTTGTAAAAGTGAACCCCCCCACCCCAACAACAACCCAGAATCACAGAATTATTTCAATGCTATTTTTTTCTAAGTTTATTTACCAGGGACCAAATCCTGCATACCTTGCAGGGACTATAGTCCCAGTGGGTTTCACCCTTGTTCCATCACCTGTATGCTAGGTAAAGTGGCGGGAGTCATGTGAAAGGGACATACAAGCATCAGATCCAGATAGGGAACAATTCCCCTGATGCATGAACTAAGGAAGTCAGCTGCAAGCTGTCCTCCAAGGACCCCACCACAGGCCCGGAGAGGCATATCACAGAATCCCACCCAGTGGTGTCACTTTAACTACTTGCTTGAGCAAGGAGAGGAGGAATTGACCCAAAAGTAGCAGGAAGATCCAATCAGTTGTTAGGATTTCCTTTAAAGAGCTAAAACAAATTCTATCATATAATTAAGACACTTTAATGACTTACATTTTCGTTCCTGTTCACTAGAAATGGAACATGTTGAAAGTTAGTGCTCTGTAGGATTGGCGCCATGTTCCCAGCATATGAATGTTAGTGGAGCTGGGGGAAGATGGGAGAATGATGCTCCCACAAATTCTCTAGTAATAATTTTAATAGTCTCTGAGCTGCGTTTCATTCTGCACTGGAGCCTATTCCCTTTGACAGTTTTACAGTGGGTTTGGAGGGTTTCTTTGTATTAAAAAACAGTTAATCTGCAGGCAAATGTGTGTGTTTATTTTTTCTTTCCAGTAAAATAATATGACTCTTTTTAAAAAAAGGCCAGATTCTGGAAACAACTCATAATCATGGAAATAGTCTCACTGGGACCACTTCAGTGAATAAGGACTACACACTTGAATAGGGGTTCAGAATGCAGGCTCAATGTGGAGAATAAGACTTTGAATTCAATGACTGAATGCTGTAGGTACTTCTGAGTGCATACTTCTTAAACAGATTTCTCATGGAAATTTCCTGATATGCTCACTTAATTTCTTTGCTACTCTTACCTCTCTTTAGCCCTGACTCAGTAGGAGATTTAAGTCTATGTGTAATTATCATGCATGAGAGTCCTTGAGGTCAATGGGGCTTGTAACAAAGTGCTGGGCAACAGCAGCTGATCTGGCCATTGCAAATCCAGTTAGTTGCTGTACAGTAGGCCTGATTAAGAAGAGCTGTGCCTAATTGATGGATTGGGATGGGCTGAGAAGAGTTAAGAGTATCATTGGTCCATTAGGCAGAAGGTAGAAATGATACAGAAGGAAATGCAATGGGAGAAAGGCTTTCAGAGTGATCTTCTAGTGGGAAATTGAGGATTGTATGTGACTGTAAATATGGGGCTGCATGAGTCTGTAGAAGTGGTGGAGAGAATAATGTAAAATAAACCACGAGGTGTATACAAGAAGAAGGTCTCTAAATTTATGTGCTTCAAGTTAAGTATTTAAATACCTTGATGAGTCAGCACAACTTTTGAGTGTCAGATATATAAATTGCTAGGGTAATAACTGACTAGTGAAAACATATTACAAGAACAATCAATGTTCCCACATCTGATCAACATATTTATATTTTGAAAGGGAAATGTAATTTCTGTGAGTGCTAACTGCTATTTATTGGTGGTGAAAAATGGACAAAATTGCCACACTGAAAAGGCTTGTTAATCATAGTTGGTGAAATGCTAAAAATGGACCCATTTTGCTTCACTTGCATATCTTTTATTACAGCATAATTTGCATTAAAGGTTTATGCAAGAAAAGAATACCATTTGGACAAGAGATCTTAAGTTTGCAGAAAAAGTCCAAAATAATATGCTGAGCTAGAGAAGACAATTTTTAAACAGTTGTAATTAAAATCTTACCAGTGTTTATCATTTACTGTACTGCAATGAGGTAATGTATCTTCTTAAATGTAAAATGCAGCATAGAATTGCTGCATATTTGGTCTTCATAATGCTCCATCCTTTTTTATGATTATCATTACGTGTTTATTGTTGATAATTATTGTTTATGGTTAATGATCATAAAATTTTATTGGTCTATAGAGAAACAGCCACAGTTACTTGTATTGCTGCATTAGTTTTCTCTGGATAAAATGTTATTTATTCTACTTCTATGGACAGTGGAAACAAAATTTGAAAATAGAGCCATTAAACTTATACAAGGGAAGTAAACTATATACTTGCCTCTTTACAGTAGTTGACAGGACAATGACCATTTTTAGAGATGGATTACTGGGATTTAGCTTTAATTGTCAGTTTGTTTGAATTTTCATAACATGAAATGATAAAACATTTGCCTACAACAGTGGTTTTCTTCTAATGTATGTTGATTTGAGGAGGTGGGAAGAAAAAGGCACAATTAGAGTATTTTATGTTCTATAATAATTCTGTATAATGCAGAAATTAGGCTTTGAACAGATATGAAAAATGTATGGATTAATCCTCAGAAAGAGATGTAGGCAAGGACGGAATTATTCAATCTGCTTGTGCGTTCAGGAGTATTCTCCAAAACGAATACTTATTATACCTGTGGCTAAACATAAAAGGGATTTACCTGCAGGCATACTAACTTCTAGTAAGGAAAAACATATTCTGGGCAGTACATACTACTGCAAAAGGAATAGAATGAAAAGAAATCACCATCTCAGATGCAATATGTTCACTGATTCATCAGTTTGAGTGCAAATAGGAAAATTAGAGCCTGATCCAAAACCATTGGTGTAAACGATTAGGCTCTTAGTGAATGCTTTTGTTGACCAAGGATTTGAGATCCTCCGTTTTGCCATATTAAGGGCCTGATTCTCAATTTCACTAAGGCCATGTCTATGCTACCACTTGTCAGCAAAATTTGACACTCAGGGTGTGAAAAAAACACACCCATGAGCAACATAAGTTTTGCTGATATAAGTGGTAGTGTGCACAGGGCTATGTTGGCAGGAGAGCTTCTCCTGCCGACACAGCTACCGCTGCTCGTAGGCATAGAACAGTGACACGAGAGATCTTAGTGGTGCAGCTGCATTGGTACAGCTGTGCCTCTGTAAGATCTCTAGTGTAGTTATAGCCTAACACTCTACACCAACCTCGCACATTAAAGGAGGCTTAATGTGGTCAGCAATGTCATTTATCACCACGTTAAGGCTCCTTTACGCTTCCAGAGTGTGTCAGTCTTTCCATAACTAAGAATTGAGCCCCTATGGTTCTGGATGTCAGACTGAAAAATGGTGCAGTGTCCTTAGTAAAAATAGGAGTCTTTTTAGGTTTTTTTTCCTCACTGTGACTTTTGCATTTTATTAGAAGAGGGGTTAGAACCTAGATTGTATTGCTGAAAATCAATAAATATATTTTAAAAATAAATTCAATTAAATTTAACATTTTAAGACCAGGTTGCCATTTATTTAGATGGTCTTAGAGTATCCAGTTCACTATATATATTATAAAGATGAGGCAGATAGTTAAAGGAAAAACAACAAGTGTATACACCATGATTACATTCACAGGATCTGATTAAGCAACACCAACCACCTTAACATCTTAATCCCTTTTATGAATCTACCTCTTTGTGCATTGAGCAAAGATAAAGGTATTGATTTCTGAATCTTTCAGAAGTGCTGGCAAGAGACTGCAATGAGCTTCTAAAAAGAATGTATAGATTTCCAAGAAGAATCTGATAATCATGTACCTGAAATAAAGAATAATGAGAAGAAACACTAATAGAAAGATGCATTAGAGGTTGTTGGTTCCTTGTTGGTTTTCTCTGTTTAAAAACATTATTGGAGTAGGAGTAGTAAGTGGAATTTAAGAACAAGTCCATACATCCTAAAAGAAGCAAGGCTGAGTGCATGATGAGAAAGAGAAGATACCGAAATTAGTTTTAAGACATCAGCAAGATATGGATATATTTAAACAAACAAATTAAAGGATTATAGGATTGCACAACAGTAAAATGCTGGTAGCATAAAAGGCAGGTACAGTGGCACATTTTTAAAAGATTCTACTGTCCTGAGAGATTTTTTTTAAATAGGGATTATTATGATAGGTTTTTTATTACTTTTGAGCATAGAGGTCCTGATCATGATTAGGGTCCCATTTGTAATAGATGCTGTAAAAACACAAAGGGTGAGACTGTGGCTTATCTGTGCAAGTGAGTGAAGGAGCATATGAAAGTCTTACTCCATGTAGAGTACTGCAACCTCCATGGAGCAATTGTTACTTCTTTCATACAGGTGGGTGGGGAATGAAGAGAGCCTTGGATCTCTTTCTCCCCCACAATGCACTGGCCAGTGTAGCTGAGCTGGTATGGAGTGGCTAGTAATAGGTTTTTTGCACTCTTCTGATCCTGGACTTGCTGTACACTAATTCAGTCCCTGGCAGCATCCTTAATGCAACTGAGGATTGGGGCCATTAGTTCTAATTTTGTGTTCTAGACTGATTTTTAGCATCACTTTACATGATCATTTGCAGGGGAAGGATGGCCTTTTCACAGGCTGGGATGCTCTTCTACAAATACAGGAACACAGAAGAAATGTGAGTAGGTAATACAAATAATGTGATATTAAAGTGAACTATCGCTGTATGTCAATGGAAGCTGGAATTTCCATCCTTCTAGTGATCAAAAGTATATGTCATGGTAGTCTAAGATGTTTTAGCTTGAAATGGACTTTGCACCATTGGTAATTGCCACCACAGGCCATTTCCCATACAGACTAATGGCTTATCTACAATTAAAATGCTACAGTGACATAGCTGTAGCGCTTCAGTGTGGGGAGTACTTGTGCTGACGGGCGGGATTCTCCTCTTGGCATAGGTAATTGCCTCTCTGGCCAAGCTATTGTGTTTCAGCTGAAGAATTCTTCCATTGACCTACCGCTGTCTACATGGGGATTTAGGTCAGCTGAAGTACACTGCTTCACTTCCTTGTACAAATAAGCCACAGTCTCACCCTTTGTGGTGTTACAGCATCTGCTACAAATGGGACCCTAATCATGACTGGGAACTCTATCCTTGAATGTAATACAAAAAAAAAAAATAACCAAAAAACTATTTTCTTATTCATATGATACAATCCTCTCTCCACAACTCTCTCAGTTGGTGGATAGCTTATGCATAAGGGTTTATGTACACCTTCTAAATTTATTTTTATTCCTATCAATGTAATTGTGAATGTTCTCACTACTGATATATATCAAATCCTTTATTAAACTCCACTAAGCTCTTGGCTGGAATGATATCTTGTGGCAATGAATTCCTCAGATTACAAGAAAATGAATTTGATTATTCAGACCTAGCATTAGAAATGTGAATATTTGGAGATATAACATATGTAACCCTTCTGCTCATCTAAGTTGGCAGCAACAAGGGCTGGGTTCTGTATCTAGGGGTTCCGTTTCAATAACGCAATGCAAAACTGGCTCGAGCCCCCACCCAGTGACCTGGGACAATTACATACCACCCCCTGGGTGCCTCTAAGAGGCACTACTTTCCCTCTCGCAAGCACGGAGTCTGAGTGTAACAGAAAATGTTTAATAACATGAGGTAAACGACATCAGCATTAAATTGGAAAAACACCACAAACAGGATTCATAACACAAACCATGAGCAAAAAACCCACCCCAGCAAATTGGGCTGTGTCCTTTCCCTTTGGTTCTTGAATCCAGCAACCCAAAAATCACCCAGAGTCCCCAAAGTCCAACACCCCAAAGTCTCTTGGGTCCAGCAACCACCAAAAGTCCAACAGACCCCAAAGTCTCTGTCCCTGGTCAGTGCAGCCCCAGAGTAAAAATGGGGGGGCACGCAGGGTGTTAAGGGGCACCTTACGTGATCCAAGGCCGGCCAGCCATCTCTCCGTGTGGTTCTGCCACAGCCTTCACCATGAGCCAGTCCACTTCCTGCCGTCCCACAAACTGCTCCGCTCTACAAGCTGCTCCGCTCACCCACCTATGAGCCGCTCCAGCCGTCCCCGCAAACAGCTCCACTCGCCGTTCCTTGGGCTGCTCCAACTGGTCCCGCAAGGCTCCACGCCACTCGCAGCTTCTCCAGTCATCCCCACAAATTGCTCCACCAGCTGCTTAGCAATATAGCTTCAGGCTCCCCCACTAGTTAACACAGCACTCAGTGATCTCAGCTCTTAATAACTTTAGCTCTTTTGTAATTTCAGCTCTTAGCAATTTCAGCTTATAGTAGGGGAGCCCCAGTGCTGGTGCACCATTGGCCCAAAGTGAATTCAGCAGCCTGTAACTAGACTCCTAATGGATTCAAAGTTAGCACTGACATTCAACAGTGGAGAGAGAGAGAGAAGGTAGTGGAGGTGTTTCAAACCCTCAGAGGGGGGCCATACCATCAGGTACAAATACCTGTCCCCATTCTCTCTCAATTCACTGGGTTTTGTAACCCATGCCCCTTGTCAAGCAAGTGCTACTTAGGTAATGGTGAAGAACTCACTCAGTCCTTCTGTCATACAACAGTTCCACTGGCCTTGATTCACAGAATCAGGGTAACAAAACTTTATTCTTCCTGCCCCAATAACAGAGAAAAGTGGGTGTGCCTATGCAAACAAGATCAGCCCCTGGAGTTCTTTTCCACACTCGCCATAATTCACCACCAGATGTCAAGGTAGAGCTCATCCTGACTCTGCTTACACATAAAACATGGAATATAGAACAGAATACTGTTCTATCAGTGCCCTGGGAAAGATGTAGAGAAAAGATGTGTGAGAAAGTAGTTCATTATAGTAACTGGAAGTGAATGTGACTCAAATGATGAGTTCCCAGGGAATGACCATTCAATTCATGCACACGAGGCAAGAAATAGAACCAAATGAAATTATACCACATACACAAGAACTTAACTAATCTGGCCACTTACAGAGCTAAAACTTTGAGGTAAGAAAAAAAGAAATTTTGCTTAGCTCCAAACCAGCTGGGTTTCAACTAGGCAGAAAGTAAAACATGATCGATGTAGAGCAAACCCCACACTACTGTATCTGTTTTGCCCATCCCTGCTTTAAAACAATATAAAGATGGGCCCAAACCACACCTGTTTATATGAATCTACCTGAATTTTGCAGGTTTGTAGAAAATGAAAACAGGGATACAAATCTTCTGCTGGCTATGGGTCTGGCTTTGGCAAAAAACAAACCTTAACTAATGAAGTTAAACAAAACCATTTTCAGTTCTCTAGCTTTCAGAAGTTTAAGAAAGTCAAAGAGAAATCTTATATCGAAAGGTTCCATTCAGGACAATTAAGACTCTAAACCACTTTTTCTGTTGTTTACTATCTGTATTTGAGCAATGTTCACAATGTATTCGGAACTGTCCGGACACAGATAAAGACAGTGACCATACAGTCCATGATCGGAGGAGTTCACAATCTAAAAAAATACATATACCTTAGGCCTGATCTGATCTCATTTAAACTGATTTTACAGTGGCATGACTCCAGTAAACAGTCTGAATTATCAGGATGAAACAGGTGGTACAAAAGAAAGTAAAATTCTCACTAATTCTCATGGTCAAGTTACCTGAACTTTTCTGAACCACCCTGGCCCATGTTTTAGCCTTAATATATTTGATCATCAAAACCATATAACATACTCTAATTCATTATGCAAATACATCACTTCTAATAGTATTTGAGGACATTCTAAAATGATATCTCACAAGAGTTTTAAACTTTTACACAATGGCTAGCAGAAGACTGATTTTCAGGACTTGCCTCTTTCTAGACACCTTTCAGGGTAAAGCATCTGCTGTGATGTTTAAAGTTCAATGGTGCAAAGAGAAAATAAAAAAAGATACTAAAGGAAAAAGAGAGAGAAAAAGGTCAATGGACTACTTTTCCTCCAAATCACATGATCCATTCTCTTGACACCTATTTGAGCAGCAGTGATGTCTCTGAGGAAAAAAGTAACTAAGGAGAACTAGTTCAGAATAGCAGCCGTGTTAGTCTGTATCCGCAAAAAGAACAGGAGTACTTGTGGCACCTTAGAGACTAACAAATTTATTTGTACTCTTGTTCTTTTTTAAGGAGAAATAATTTGCCCATCCCTGGAAGCAACAATGAAAATGGACACTTCCAAACTCTCAGACTTAATTAGGGTGACCAGACATCCTGTTTTTAAAGTGACAGTCCAGGATTTAAGCCCTCCTGCAGATGTCATGTCTTTTTCTTAAAAATGGGCAAATTGTTTCGTATTTTCTGTCTCCTCCCCATCAGTAGTGGTGGGTCTTGCTGCTTGCCGGATCCTTGCCCACCAGCGGTGACTAGGGGGGTCCAGTGGCTGATGATAGGGGTGTTCAAGGCTGGTGGCGGGGCAAAGCTGCAGTGTGTGGGGCCGGCCACTCCCCCTGCTAGTCTATCAGCGCAGCCCCAGCTGTGTGCTGGCTCTCGGCCAGAAGGACACTGCCCCCTGTCCCATTTCCGGCCGGCACTGGCTGTGCGCTGAAAGCTGCGGTGGGTGGTGAGTGCAGGCAGGCACCAGGCGGTGGCTGGTTATGTGTCATCTCTGCTGCCCAGCCATCAGCCCTTTACATGCTCCCCATCATGCTCCCCTTTGCCCTCCCGCACTCTTCCTCCATATCCCCACGGTGGGAAGAGTCCCGCTCCCAGCGTTGTGCGGAGAACCAGCCCCGGGTAGGAGTGCTCAGCTCACCAGCAGCCTGCCCAGCAGGCTCCTTCTTTCCCCCACTGCCTCTGGCTGAGCTAGCACCCCTGGAAAGCCTAAGACCCTCCAGCCCAGGACACTGGGTAGAAGGAGCTGAGCCCTGCATGTGCCAAAGCCCCGCACAGCACTGGCACGGGGAAGCCTCTCTGCCCCTCAGCTAAGTTCTGGAGTGGCTGAGGGGAAGCGATTTCCAGCTCTGACCCTGCAGGCTCCACAGCAGCCTCCTGGGCAAGGGCTTCACACCCTCTTCACCTGTCCCCCCCCCCCCGGGTCTTTCCCCCCAGGGAGCACGGGGCTCTTCTAGGCACCCTCCCCTGCTGAGCCACCTGGAGGTGTTAGCTATCTTTCAACACTGCGGGCAGGAAGGGACAAGCTGCTTCCAGCCAGGGGGGAGGGAGGGAGTAGATGAGCTCTGAAAAGACACTGGCTAGGTTATCCCTCCCCCCGCCCCCCCCCCCCCCTCCCCGCACAGTGCTGAAAGGCTCCTGCTGGCCACATTGTGGTGTGAATTTTGGCTGAGATCTGAGGGGGGGGGGGGATTGCCCCCCCCCGCCCCCCCCCCCCCCATGTGTTGGCCACTGTCGGAAGACAGGATATTGGCTAGATGGTCTGACCCAGTGTGGCTATGTTCTTATGATTAATATCAATAATCCCAATTCTGTCTCTGTGTTCTCATTCAGACTAGCACTTGTGACTCATACAGGAGCTTTTATTGCCCGCTTTGCTGTGCACCCGTTTAGGCTACTCATACTGCAGGAGCCTCCAGGAAGATGAGAGCAGCCACTGCCAGCAGTCTCCAACTTCCCTTCCTGTGCAAAGAGAAGGTGGAGCCTTGGCTTTTTCCCTGCCCAAGATACTGCACTAGAGCTGGTGGAGAAGTAAATGTGAGCATCAAAGGGCTGGTGAAGATTACCCTGTCCCTGGGGAACTGGAATCAAATTGTGACTCTCTGGCCCTGCTCCTAGAAGGGTGCAGGTCTGCATTGCTGCATTACTGAGCTGGATTGCAGGGTTACAGTACAGCCCTGTTTACTGAAGAATACTCACTAATTAAATGTTTCTGAATCTGTGGACATCATGATGGCCTTATGAAATGGCAGTACCATCCCAGGACATACTTGGACCAGAAAAAGCAGTAGAAAATATATTTTAGGAAACAATCCTACACGCGTATGGTAATAGACTAGATAACCCAGTAGGGACATGCGTACATACAGGGGTTTAATTCTTAGTGAGTTGATGCTTGTTACTTAACACATAATACACAAGCAGCAGTGATAGTGTGTGCATGGGATGGCTGTGCCATTTTTCAGTTTGCAGCATTGGGTACACAGATAGAGACTTGCGTACTAAGCATGGGGTATTCTTGGAGGATATTCCCACATCCCTTTGGTTCGCTACTGAGCTATGTGCATTCTGGAATTTCTCTTGCTTTGCATTATGGGATGCATAGCCAAAGCCCAAGGAATTTTGGGACATAGGGTCAACTTCAGGAAAATCCTATGAGTCTGCTCTTTTTCAGTCCCATGTTTCCTATAGTGCCATTTGTGAATTGCTGTCAGCCAGCACAGACCCAACAGTGCTTTGCACTGGAATGTTGGCAACTGCAAATACACAGCGGCTGCTTGGGTTGTATTTCAGGGTATGGCTACACTTGCAGATGTACAGTGCTGTGAGTTAAGCCTGTCTTCGTACAGCTGAGTAGGGAAAGCGCTGCAGTCTGTCAACACTGACAGCTGACAGCGTACTGTCGTGGCTACATTTGCAGCGGCACTGGGAGCAGTGCATTATGGGCAGCTATCCCACAGCTATCCCACAGAGCACCTCTTCCCATTTTGGCACCGTGGGTTGTGGGAAGGGGGCAGAGGGTGTGGGGCATTCTGGGTCCTGTCCCAATGCCCCGTGATGTATCGCTTCACATCCCAGCAATCCCTGTGTTTCCGTCCACATTTGGCGCCATCTTTCAACGTCAACTTTCAATGGTTTCTGTGCAGCGTAATCTGTGTTCCATTTTGGTCTGCAGGAAATGGAGCCCGAACTACTGAGGAGTATGCTGACGAGTCTCGCCAGCACATCACATTTGGCAGTCGAGCTATTCTTTAAGATCCAAAGTGACAGTGAGGAGTCCGACGATGATATCTGTATAACGCATACGACACAAAATTGCTTGTGGCATTCACGGACATGCTCAGCACCGTGGAATGCCGCTTTTGGGATCGGGAAACAAGCACTGAGTGGTGGAATCACATCGTCATGCAAGTCTGGTCTGACAAGCAGAACTTTCAGATGAGAAAAGCCACTTTCATGGGACTGTGTGAGGAGCTCGCTTCCACCCTGCAGCGCAAGGACACGAGATTGAGAGCTGCCCTGCCGGTGGAGAAGCGGGTGGCTATTGCAATCTGGAAGCTGGCAACTCCAGACAGCTACCAATCGGTCACGAACCAGTTTGGAGTGGGAAAGTCGACCGTTGGAATCGTGTTGATGCAAGTTTGCAAGGCCATTAATCGCATCCTGCTCAGAAGAACCGTGACTCCGGGTAACATGCAGGACATTGTGGATGGCTTTGCACAAATGGGTTTCCCTAACTGTAGAGGGGCGATAGAGAGGATGCATATTCCTATTCTGGCACCACCCCACCTAGCATTCGAGAACGTTAATTGGATGGGGTATTGCTCTATGGTTCTCCAGGCACTTGTGGATCACCGTGGGCATTTCATTGACATTAACGCAGGCTGGCCTGGAAAGGTGCATTAAACTAGGTTCGACGGGGACAGGTGAGCAAAGCCCACAGGTAAGTGGGGAACATGGAGACCGGGGAGATGGGTCGGAAACGAGAGGGAGTGTGGGCTATATTGGCAGAGAGAAAGGAGAGTCAGGACAAAACTGGGAGGAAAGATCAAACCAGTATCTTAGATGCCTATATACAAATGCGAGAAGTATGGGGAATAAGCAGGAAGAACTGGAAGTGCTAATAAGTAAATACAACTATGACATTGTTGGCATCACTGAAACTTGGTGGGATAATACACATGATTGGAATGTTGGTGTGGATGGGTACAGCTTGCTCAGGAAGGATAGACAGGGGAAAAAGGGAGGAGGTGTTGCCTTATATATTAAAAATGTACACACTTGGACTGAGGTAGAGATGGACATAGGAGACGGAAGTGTTGAGAGTCTCTGGGTTAGGCTAAAAGGGGCAAAAAACAAGGGAGATGTCATGCTAGGAGTCTACTACAGGCCACCTAACCAGGTGGAAGAGGTGGATGAGGCTTTTTTCAAGCAACTAACAAAATCATCCAAAGCCCAAGATTTGGTGGTGATGGGGGACTTCAACTATCCGGATATATGTTGGGAAAATAACACAGCGGGGCACAGACTATCCAACAAATTCTTGGACTGCATTGGAGACAACTTTTTATTTCAGAAGGTTGAAAAAGCTACTAGGGGGGAAGCTGTTCTAGACTTGATTTTAACAAATAGGGAGGAACTCGTTGAGAATGTGAAAGTAGAAGGCAGCCTGGGTGAAAGTGATCATGAAATCATAGAGTTTGCAATTCTAAGGAAGGGTAGAAGGGAGAACAGCAAAATAGAGACAATGGATTTCAGGAAGGCAGATTTTGGGAAGCTCAGAGAGCTGATAGGTAAGTTCCCATGGGAATCAAGACTGAGGGGAAAAACAACTGAGGAGAGTTGGCAGTTTTTCAAAGGGACACTATTAAGGGCCCAAAAGCAAGCTATTCCGCTGGTTAGGAAAGATAGAAAATGTGGCAAAAGACCACCTTGGCTTAACCACGAGATCTTGCACGATCTAAAAAATAAAAAGGAGTCATATAAAAAATGGAAACTAGGACAGATTACAAAGGATGAATATAGGCAAACAACACAGGAATGCAGGGGCAAGATTAGAAAGGCAAAGGCACAAAATGAGCTCAAACTAGCTACGGGAATAAAAGGAAACAAGAAGCCTTTTTATCAATACATTAGAAGCAAGAGGAAGATCAAAGACAGGGTAGGCCCACTGCTTAGTGAAGAGGGAGAAACAGTAACAGGAAACTTGGAAATGGCAGAGATGCTTAATGACTTCTTTGTTTCGGTCTTCACCGAGAAGTCTGAAGGAATGCCTAACATAGTGAATACTAATGGGAAGGGGGTAGGTTTAGCGGATAAAATAAAAAAAGAACAAGTTAAAAATCACTTAGAAAAGTTAGATGCCTGCAAGTCACCCGGGCCCGATGAAATGCATCCTAGAATACTCAAGGAGCTAATAGAGGAGGTATCTGAGCTTCTAGCTATTATCTTTGGAAAGTCATGGGAGACGGGAGAGATTCCAGAAGACTGGAAAAGGGCAAATATAGTGCCCATCTATAAAAAGGGAAATAAAAACAACCCAGGAAACTACAGACCAGTTAGTTTAACTTCTGTGCCAGGGAAGATAATGGAGCAAGTAATTAAGGAAATCATCTGCAAACACTTGGAAGGTGGTAAGGTGATAGGGAACAGCCAGCATGGATTTGTGAAGAACAAATCATGTCAAACCAATCTGATAACTTTCTTTGATAGGATAACGAGCCTTGTGGATAAGGGTGAAGCCGTGGATGTGGTATACCTAGACTTTAGTAAGGCATTTGATACGGTCTCGCATGATATTCTTATCGATAAACTAGGCAAATACAATTTAGATGGGGCTACTATAAGGTGGGTGCATAACTGGCTGGATAACCGTACTCAGAGAGTTGTTATTAATGGTTCCCAATCCTGCTGGAAAGGCGTAACGAGTGGGGTACCACAGGGGTCTATTTTGGGACCGGCTCTGTTCAATATCTTCATCAACGACTTAGATATTGGCATAGAAAGTACGCTTATTAAGTTTGCGGATGATACCAAACTGGGAGGGATTGCAACTACTTTGGAGGACAGGGTCATAATTCAAAATGATCTGGACAAATTGGAGAAATGGTCTGAGTTAAACAGGATGAAGTTAAACAAAGACAAATGCAAAGTGCTCCACTTAGGAAGGAAAAATCAATTTCACACATACAGAATGGGAAAAGACTGTCTAGGAAGGAGTACGGCAGAAAGGGATCTAGGGGTTATAGTGGACCACAAGCTAAATATGAGTCAACAGTGTAATGCTGTTGCAAAAAAAGCAAACATGATTCTGGGATGTATTAACAGGTGTGTTGTGAGCAAGACACGAGAAGTCATTCTTCTGCTCTACTCTGCTCTGGTTAGGCCTCAGCTGGAGTATTGTGTCCAGTTCTGGGCGCCGCATTTTAAAAAAGATGTGGAGAAATTGGAAAGGGTCCAAAGACGAGCAACAAGAATGATTAAAGGTCTTGAGAACATGACCTATGAAGGAAGGCTGAAAGAATTGGGTTTGTTTAGTTTGGAAAAGAGAAGACTGAGAGGGGACATGATAGCAGTTTTCAGGTATCTAAAAGGGTGTCATAAGGAGGAGGGAGAAAACTTGTTCACCTTAGCCTCTAAGGATAGAACCAGAAACAATGGGTTTAAACTGCAGCAAGGGAGGTCTAGGTTGGACATTAGGAAAAAGTTCCTAACTGTCAGGGTGGTTAAACACTGGAACAAATTGCCTAGGGAGGTTGTGGAATCTCCGTCTCTGGAGATATTTAAGAGTA
The DNA here is from genome assembly GCF_013100865.1 of Trachemys scripta elegans. NCBI lineage: Eukaryota > Metazoa > Chordata > Testudines > Emydidae > Trachemys > Trachemys scripta. The sequence continues at coordinate 36,532,579 of NC_048302.1, read as the reverse complement.
GGTTAGATAAATGTCTATCAGGGATGGTCTAGACAGTATTTGGTCCTGCCATGCGGGCAGGGGACTGGACTCGATGACCTCTCGAGGTCCCTTCCAGTCCTATAATCTATGAATCTATGATGCATGCATCTTTTGGAACACTGGCCTGTTCAGGAAGTTGCAGGCCGGGACTTTTTTCCCAGAGTGGAAGATCACAGTAGGGGAAGTCGAAATGCCCATTGTGATCCTTGGAGACCCCGCTTACCCATTAATGCCATGGATCATGAAACCCTACATGGGGAGCCTTGACAGCCGCAAGGGATGGTTCAACTACAGGCTGAGCCGGTGCCGAATGACTGTGGAGTGTGCTTTTGGCCATTTAAAGGGCCGCTGGTAATCTCTGTATGGGAAGCTGGACTTGGCCGAACACAGCATCCCCACGGTTATATCCGCGTGCTGAACCCTCCATAATATTTGTGAAGGGAAGGGTGAAAGATTCAGTCAGGCATGGACCTCTGAGGTTCAACACCTGGAGGCTGAGTTTGCACAGCCAGAGAGCAGGGCTATTAGAGGGGCCCAGCTCTGCAAGGATTAGGGATGCCTTGAGGGAGCAATTTGAGATTGAAAACCAGCAGTAATGTCTGGTACCCTGCACGGGAGTGAAGTGCAGTGGTTACAATGTTAGTAGGAATCTGTGTTTGCTAAGCTGATTTGCAGTGCCTGTTTCTTTCCTGGGCTAAAGTATCTTTTACTTTATGCAATAATAAAGAATGTTTTCAAAGCCAAAAAATCCATTTATTGAAAAGAAACACAACTGCTTGGGAATCAGAAAGGGCAAGGGGGTGGGGTGGGGAGAGGTACAATCACAGATTTGCTTATGTCCTGTCTGGAGTGCTGTGCAATGAGTGCTGCACTTCAGGATGGCTATACTACATGGTGATGGGGGTTGAGTGCAGAGGGCAAGGGTCGTAGTTATCCGGACTGGGTGGTGAAGATACAGGTGTTGGAGGCAGCTGGTGGCGGTAAGAACCCGGATGTTGGGGAAAGTGGGTTGGAGGTGACATGGGGGCACAAGGGAAAGAGTTTTGGGACAAGGGATGGGGCTGGGGGGCGCGGTAGTGCTCTGCCTGCATGGCTATGAGTGCCTGGATAGAGTCCGCTTGGCGCTCCATGATGCTTATCAGCCGATCCGTGCTTTGCCGCCGGTGCACTGCTTTTTCCTGGTGGATCCTGCTTTCGCTCTCCCTCCACTCCTGCTTTTTTTGATTCTCTTTAAGAGATTAATGCATCACTTCTTGCAGCATGTCTTCTTTCCTTTTTCATGGCCTCTTCCTGAGTCTTTGCAGTCTCTCAGACGGTGATAATACAGACTGATGAGAGCTCAAGGTTGCATCTGTAAATGCAAAATGCAACACTTTAACAGAGGCAGCATTGTTTATACCAGACAGAGTAATGATTCCTCTGCACTTAAGGAGGGCATACACAGTGTACACAATAGCATAATTTTCCCATCCCAAAGAGAGCGCATATAACCCACAGGAGCCCCAAAATGGTGAATAAGGGGGACTGATTGTTTCATGGCTGTACTGTCCTCTGGGTTTCTGTGCCTTGGGGAGAGCCAACAGCTGCAGGGGGCAGCTACACTGAACAGTGTCCCAACATTTTCCACAGGAGTTCATCCTGGAAGATATCTCGCTGCTGAGGGTGACCTGGGAAGCAAGGGAGGGTCTTCTACTGCAATGAGGCTTCTGCCCTGGCCCATATGCAGCTTGCCTGCGTGCAGCAATGGTCCCCCCACCCTTCGCAGCACAGTGGCATGGACACGTTAGCCTGACAGGGACAAGGACCACAGGGGCTCTCCCAAGAAACCTGCGCAAGCGCATTGCCCACATTCTGGATGAGACTTTCGAAGAGATTACCGAGGCAAATTACCATGATGTGATAGACCACATCAATGTGCTATTCCGCATCTAGGCATGCATGCAGCCCTAACCTTCCTCTCCCAAAGAGTTCGCAATGAAAAAATTCCTTCCTGAAAAAAAAAGCCGCTTACCGGAAACCTGCTCTTCTGTTTGTCCTCCACCAAGTACCGGCTGCTGCGACTAGCTACCTTCCTCCTGGCTCAAGAAGAGCCCCTGGCTGCATGCCTCCAGGGATTCCGGAGTGTCTCCCCCTGCCCCAGTACCCTCACTCCCGCTTTCCTCCTCCTCCTTCTCCTCCCCCCTCTCTGAAGTGTCCATGGTGGTGCTCGGAGTGGAGGTGGGGTCAGCCCCAAGTATCACGTCCAGCTCTTTGTAGAATCGGCAGGTCACAGGGGGAGCACCCGAGCGGCCATTTGCCTCGCGGGCTTTGCGGTAGGCACTCCGCAGCTCCTTCACTTTAATTCTGCACTGCACTGTGTCCTGGTCATGGCCTGTTTCCATCATGGCCCTTGATATCTGCCGGAAGGTATCGTAATTCCTACGGCTGGAGCGCAGCTGGGACTGGACAGCTTCCTCCCCCCAACATTGATGAGGTCCAGCAACTCGCCATTGCTCCATACTGGGGCTCGCTTGGTGCATGGAGACATGGTCACCTGGAAAGTTTCGCTGATAGCACTCCACACCACGCCGGGCTGAGCAAACAGAAAGGGGATTTTTAAAATTTCTGGGGAATATAAAGGGTGGGTCTGACAGGTTGGTCACCTGAGGCCAGGGCAGTAGAGTTCGAACTGATGACCAGAGTGGCTAGAACAGGCATTGTAGGATACTGCCAAATCAGAGCGCATTGAGTGGCCACACTGGCGCCACAGTGGCGGCACAATAATCTTTATTCCTCTCGGGGAGGTGGAGTACCAGCAGTGCTGTAGCCGCAGAGATACAGCGCTGTACATGCCCTGCCAGTGTGGACGGGGAGTGAGGTACAGCGCTGTGGGCGGCTTTATTGCGCTGTAACTCGCAAGTGTAGCCAAGGCCTCAGTTCTTGAAGCTGGGTGTCTTTAGTTTGGGAGTTCACCAGCTACACCACCAAGCAGACTGATGTTGCAGCAGTAGCAGCAGTACTGCTACTCCAGCAGCAGTAGGAGCTTCAGCAGTTGCAGAAGGAGGAGAATAAGGAAGACAATGATGATAATGAGCAACTGCTACTAAGAACCGTTTCTGGAGCAGCTTCACATGATGCAGCAGTGTACTTAGGCTCAGGAAAGGATGGGAAGGGATTGCTCTACAGACCTGGGATGATCAGCAGTGGCGAGAGAATTTCAGGATGGGGAAGGTGACCTTTTTCTGTGGTCCATGCTGAGCTAGCCATGGAGCTGTAGCTGCAGTGTATCAACACGCAGTGCCCCACACCTATTGAGAAGCGGGTCTCCATTGCCATCTCAAAATTGGACGAACATTAACAGACAGAAACCAGTTCAGTGTAGGGAGATCAGCTGGAAGGGCTGTTATTATGTAGGTGTAGTAACTGGAGAGCTGCATAGCAATGTGGGATACGAATTGCAGGACTGCCAAAGAAATGTGTGGCGGTACTGTGGGTACATGAACAATACACCACACTTACTCAATTGGCATTGACCATAATACACTTTTAAAGTGAATTCCAGAGTTCATGGTAAATGTAGCATTACTGTGCTCTAACAAACTGCATTGTGCACATGCAGGCATTTTCACACCAAACTAACTGGAGTTAAGTGTGGATTAATTCTGATGTATAGATAAGCCTTAAGCCTTTTCTGTCTCTAATTTCTATTCTTCTGTTAAAATAGAATCCTACCTCATTTCAGTCTGGATAGAACCATGATTCTCCATTCATTTACAAATGGATTTGTGAGGATTGCTGATTTCAGATGCTGATGCATCAAATTCCAGTCTTCAATATTTTACAGTTCATCAGTTTCAGTATAGTCTTTTTCAGTATATTGTCTGATCAAAATAAATATCAGGCTCTATCTTGCAAGCTCTCGATGTAGGAAATGCCAGGATCATGCCCCTTCATCATTCACTGTTTTAAAAATATATATTTAAATAAAGGAGAAAGAGACAAATTCTGTTCTCCACTATATGCATGCAACACCATTAAGTTGAATTGACCGTGGTGAGGCTGCCTGTATGTAAGTGTGGTCAGTTTGGCAGATAGTATTTTTAAAGCAATAAGAAAGCTACCAGTAACTGCCATTTACTCAAATCTTACATCATTAAAACAAAGCTGGCAACTTAGTCTGCAGCATCCTCTGGCTCTTCTGTTTCCAAGTTACATGCACCTAGATTCCCTTACCTATTGACAATCATTGAGGCATACAGACCAGGCCATGACTACAGGTGAGAGTCAGTGAGGTATTGCCAGGATCAAGAGAACTAAGATTACTTTGCATTTCTCAGATATCATGGCCGATCATTTATTATGTATTTACAAATGGAATATAACATCTTATTGTTCCTGGCAGCCTTTAAGATTAAGTTTTGTGTCAGTGTTTGAAGGCCTCCAATAAACCTTTGAAAAGCATTATCTCCTGAGACTATGGCAGCTTTACTCACTAAATCCATCTTAACCCCTTTGACTATCACTGTAACCTTTTTTAACCTTCATGTTAAACTGTTTCCAATTAATATTATGTTATTAAAGATAAGGATACAATAAAACCCAGCATAGTTTTCTGGTTCAAGCCTCTCGGTTGGTTACAGAAAAATTAGTAGAGGAGCAGTAGGCAACACTCTGAATGATAAAACCAAACTTTATTAAAAAGAAAAATGATTAGTTAAGCAAACAGGCATGCAATGGCCACTTGAACAAATACTACTACTATGCTCATGCTCAAAGATGAAATGGTGTATCAATGGACTATCGGTCCACTGACAACAGAGCGAAGACCAGCCTTATAATCCTGGAACCTAACAGTATCCTTTGAATGTTAATTGGAGCTCTCTTGCAATTCAACAAAACTACTACTTTTATAATTCTTTATAATACTAATTAACATTAAACTACCCTTTACCATAAAATTTCCATCACCTTCTTATTGGCTCTTTACATTACACATTATGTAAGTTATCATCTGCAACAATGTCCTTCCCATTCTATCAATATAGATAGCATTTTAATAAAACTTACAATTCTCCAAAAACACTCATTTTAAAACCTTGCTCAAACCAGTTACAACCAAAACATAACCCAGGGTCATATTCTTGCTAAATCTTACTTTCCCACAACTTTCTCCAACTTATTTTTGATTTTTTTCACACCAACAATATCAATTTCCCATACTCCTCTACACCTAAGCTAACTGAAGTCCCAAACCTAACTTCTACTTATTTTTTAACCCAAACCATCATTAGTTTCAGACATTTTTATAAGGAATATTTTGTAATATCAATATAAAATCTTTTTGAAAGACAGTTTTGTTAGGTTATAATTGTGTTTGTCTAATTTTCTTTTGAAATATAGCTATACATATTTTGAACTCTATCATTTCAGATCTATGTAAGTTTCCAAGCATAAAGGGAATTTCCAATACTGAGGGATTTTTTGACACTACGCACAATCAGATCTAAGGCTGTCACTGAAGACAATTGATTTGTTAACTTTTATAGTCCAGTTACCAAACACTCTATCTGATAGTCATTATACAATACCGGCTTAATGGTACCTTTCCTCTCTGAATATGGCACTTTCATGCAACAGGAAGTCCTAGTAGCACTGCAAGAATACTGAGCCACCTCCTGTAACTGATTTAGGCCCTTCTTGGCTAGTGAAAAAGTCAAGAACATTCAAGATCATCTTTTAACTGAGATTGGTAATACCTCCTTTGAACAGTTAAATGAACACTAAAGTACACCATAATTTTTTATTCAGTGAACCTGACCTCTCAAACATCTCCCTAGTATCTAACCACCCATTCCTAAGCAATCTAATTGAGCATCTCCTGAAAGATAACTTCTGACTCTCCCTAGAAACTGTCAACATCAAGGACTCCTTCCATTCAGGCCATAACATGGAACAGAATCAACACTGGTGGATAACATGGAAAAGAATCAACACTTGGGCCTGGACAAAAGCCATTCTTCCATACCCATATTGCTGGATCTCTCCTCCACACCCAGAGCCCTCATATGTGGTGTCTCAAATTCATCCTCTCCCCATTCCTATTCCACCTCTTCATAAAGCAATGATATTAGGAAGTCTGGGTTTGGGGCCAGCTAGAGCTCAGCCTGGTCACTAGACAACTTAGCAAGCTCAGCTGGACCCAATGAGCCCCCTCCAAACAGTTGAACTTCCTGATTGGAGAGAGGAGCCAGCAATTTTGCTACTTGAGCCTTGCAGCAGCAGCACAATGGCTGCTCAATGAATACCGTGCCTGCAGCTGCATTTATCTTGCTCTCACCCCCTTCCTGCTCCAGGCTTGCTCTAGCCTGATTTCAGTCCTTACTCCAAGACCTGCTCCTGCCTTGCTCCCAACCCTGTTCCTGTTCCAGCTCCAGCCTTTACTTTCTCCAGACTCAATGTGTCTGCTGACTACTGCGTCTGACTCTTGGCCATATCCCCAACTATGACTCTGGCTCATCCTTCTGCCTAGGCTTTGGATTGTGACTCCTGGTTCTGATCCCCTGGTTACATCAGTTACTATGACACTGGCTCACTCTTCATCTTAGGCTTGGCTTCTGACTCTGGTCCTGATCTTCAGCTTGGCCACTTGACCTGACTCCAGCTTCATCTTTGAATGAGTGCCTGATTCCTGGATCTATGCTTGTCATTATCCAAACTACTACCGCAACCATAGGGCAAGGTCCTGCTCCACCTACTAAATAGGCCCCCATGCCCTGGCAGCTTACAGTCTGTGAAACAATGACATGGACATCAGCTTTACCCAGCTGTACATCACCTTCACATCAGACACAAACAGCCCCGTTTCCTGCACATTCCAGGACCTGGGTGTAATATGCAGTTAGATGAAGCTGAATTGAGGTACACTGATGTGATATTAGTGGGAAGCACTTTGGAGAACCTACCATATCTATAATATTACCCTTAATTGACAGTATCTGCCTTCAGATTACTAAAACAGTTCATGGTGTTGGTGTTCTCATAATCACTTCATTACTTCTGGATACCCATATACATGGCAATGTGACCTAGTAGAACAGTATTGTGGTCTAGTGTTCAGAGCAGAACCAAAAAACAGTGGTTGAAGCCAGGAGTTTTGAGAAAGACAGGGAATAGCTCTGGAGCAGGCAAAGATTGGAGTATGGACTACTTTTAAGAAGCTGGCCTGGTACAGCTGTGGGCATGGGACATATTGAGGTTATGAAAACAGCCACTGTGCTGCTGTTGCTACACGGATTAAACGGTAATCTGTTGGCCTTTCTGTCTAAAGGGAGCACAGTCACTTAATGAACATTTATTGGGCCCAGCTGAGCTCATTGGGTTCCTAGGTGACCATGTCCAGAGCCAGGTGACTTCCTGACAGCCAGTTCCCCAGTGTGTGCATTCAGATCTGGCTATGGTAATCCAGGCATTTGTAACTTCTACTTCGGTTACTGTAATTCTCTTTAAGTCAAGCAGGAATGAAAATAGTCCTGACAAAACAGAACACAGGAACCTGTCTATTCAGCAGCATACACTATTTAGAGCACATTTAGTTCTCTTCTTTCTTAATTATAAAAAATTGGCTCCCTATTCGCTACAACGCAAAATTCAAGATTTTGGTCCTTTTGAAAACACTCCATAGTACTGTCCCAAGTTATCATGACCTCTTATGACTTTGCTGAGTGGAGCTAAATTTCTTCTCTGTTTCTAGACATTTTAAAATATTTAGTAAATGATCAACTATATGTGTAGACTTACACAGGATTGTTTCAAGACCCTGCTTCACTTTTTTCTGCTGGATGAGTAGGATCCTTGGATATTCCCAGAATGTACAGAGTGCAAGACTGGGGGCAGTGTGCAAAGCTGCCATCAAACTCCGGCTTCTCCTGCCCTGATCCAGGTGCTGCTCTCTGTCCTTCTATCATGCATTACATCAAAGGTGCCTGAGAGGTACTTGCAGTGACCAAAAAGAGCCAAATATCTGGCCTAGGATTGGCATAACAAAGTCATAATGATATCCCAGTCACTCCCTTGGTATCTTCACCCTTTTCTTCTCATTATGCTGGCTGCAAGAAGATGTGAGGCATACACATCCGTGTATTGGCTGTATATCCTGAGATCTTCCATAGGCCAGTCATTCAATTTTTGCAATGGTTGCAGAACAAGGAGCCAAAAAATACCCAGAGATTTGTCCCTATATCTATGGCACTTAAGGAGATTTTCTTCTTACGTACCAGCAAAGTAATCATTTATCAAAATTAAATGCCCATGAAATGTCCGTGTGTCATAATATGAGACTTTAGTTTCTGATGAGTAAGTAAAAGATGTAATTGAATATGGGTTCATTTGCTGAGGTCTAAGCATAGCTAAGATCATCTTAAAATTTGAAAGTATAAATATACAGTCTTTACAGGATCTAGGTGGCAAATAAGGAAAACTCTAGCATGATCACCCTAACCTACAAAAGGTGCATAAAACAGAATCTTGTGGCCATATCTGATGGAGCCAAAGCCTAGGTCCGTGTGATGAAGCAAGGTCCTGATATTTTAAAGCTAGCTACTGTAAAATTATATAGATTGTATTCTTTATGAAGATGTTTAGACAGAAAGTGAGAGTGGGGAAATTAAGTCAGTTCAACTCAAAATGATAATTCTCTTCCTTTACTTTAATCTATACCCATTTCTTAACTCAGTGAGGCTCATTACAAAGAGAACAATCTTGCAATTCCCTGCACCCAAATTCCTATCAATATCAAAGGTGGTTCCACACAAGGAATTACTGCAGGATCAGATTCCTAGGAATATTTTTTAATAAAAAGTAGGCTGTATTTACAGCCGTCTGCATTTCTGTCTCCCACACGTTGATATTTATGCAACCCTACATCTCTGTGGCAAAGAGCATTACAGCGTTTGCATGTGTTTGGCCATTTTAAAGGAGTGATAAATAATGAATGATCCCAATGGCAGATTGCATAGCTTTCCCATTTGCATTTTTAATGTGAATTGACCAGTTTCAATAAGAAGGAAAATTTATTCCTTATTAAACATAAGTTCACTGTAGTGGGGTGGTCACCCCACTCCTGCCTGAAGGGGATAAAGCAGCCTGGAGAGGGCTGCAGCGGGGAAAGCTAGGCTGATTGGGAAAGCAGCCACAGCTGTGGTCAGCTTAATCAGGGCCCAGCTTGCCCTTATAAGAGCCAGAAGAAAGACACTTTCTCTAGCTTTCTGAGTGAGAAGGACCTGGCTGTCTGGGAGCTGAGAAGGGTACCTGAGGTGGAGCAGTGCTGGGGAAGGGCAGAGGGAGCTAGAGAGCTCCAGACAGGAAAAACCTCAGGCTGAAGGCCTTGACAAAAAGGCCAAATAAGTACTGGGGCTGCAGAGGGGCAGCCCAGAGATAGGCAAAGGCAGCAGGTCCTAACCCCCTTGCTGATGATGAGTGGCTGACAGATTGCAGTCTAGATGATGACTGGCAGTAGCCATTGAGGCAAGGTGGGGATAGAGGGTTGGGGATTCCCCTGGGTGGGGAGACCCAGATTGTGGGTTACTGCTGGGGGAAGAACCCTGAAGTAGAAGGGCACCGGGGTCCGGGAGTGACATGGGGGCCAGCTGCAGGTGAGACACCAGCCTGCAGAGGGTGCTCTGGGCTGGAAGAGCTAATTCCCAGGAGGACCAGCAGGAGGTGCTGTGCCAGTGAGTCAACACCCCGCCACAATCATTTTTTCCAGAGGGGGAAAAATGCCTCATCCAGATCTCTCTCACCTCCACAGGAAAAGGATAACCCTTCCACTGGCTTCTGCTTTCCTAATCAGAATCTGGGGAAACAAACTATTCCTGTCAGTTTTCTCTTCAGAGTTGAGATGGGGTTAATTGTACAAGGGGGTATGAGAAGGGGTAGAGCTCCAGTGTGATTGGCTAGGGGGAGAAGCAGGGGAAGGGCTGAAGCACTAGCAGGATACCTGAGTAAGCTGCTCCTTCCTTGCCCTCCTTGAGCTCCTTCTGTGTCTGATTATAGTGGGATTTCTCCCTCTTCCCTCCCAACTCAGCCCATAGAGCATGACCCACAGAGTGCCCATTCACATCCCACTTCTGATTGATACTGCACTGGGTAAGCAGCACTGAACTAGTTCATTTAATGAAACTTCCTTTGTATACCACCATAAAGTAATTCAACCTTTTTGGGTGTGCATCTATTCTGAATAATATAGGAATAAATTCCTAAAGGAGTATATACAATACTAAGCATCGACACACCTTCAGGAAAAAAAATCTAATTGAGCTCTAGTACTCAAACTTGTTGCAAAGAGGCACACAGTTGTTCTCTGTTTGTGTTGGCGCACATTTCTGTTTATTCCTAAACCAACATACTGTAATTTATTACTCATGGGAGTCTTCTGTTTATTATGCTTCATGAATTTGATGACTGAACACAATAACTGCAGCACTTGGGTATGTTGGAATAGGTTTAGAAAATTAATGCATGTCTTCAGGATGTAATCCCTTCCCTGTGAGGTTCTGGTTAAGGTTAATGTGACATAAGCTCTGGAGCTATCCTTTCTAAGTCACCAGCTGTGCAGTGAAGAGTATTAAAAAAAGCTTCATTTGATCCTGGCTGTTGGTCTTTGGGGAGAACAAATAACAAGGGATTAAAGGAAAGAGTGTACTGCAAGAATTTGGCAGAAAAATCTATAGCAAAAGGATTAGGTAACTGTCCTTGGTGAAAGAGACAACCTGGATGTGTCTTTTTGATAGAAAGACACAAGAAGTTTTATGTAATTTTATTCATTGAGGCCCATAAGGTCAGCATAATGCTCAAGTTTAAAATAAAATGCACTATCACTGGAAAATAACATCCAAGTGAAAGGTAATACTTCATTTTCACTCATGCTAGTTCTGATCTTATTCTTTCTTTTTATTTAACATCTCAATTTTCTTGTAATTTGCTATCATACCATAACCTGTAAGTGTTTTCCTCAGTAACCTAAGGATATGTCTGCACTGCAATAAAACAGTCACAGCTGGCCTGAGCTCATGGGGCTCAGGCTGTGGGGCTATAAAATTGCAGTGTAGACATTTGGGCTCAGGGTAAAACCCAGGCTCTGAGACCCCTCATGGAAGGAGGGTCCCAGAACCCAAGCTCCAGCCTAAGCTCAAAAGTCTACACTGCAATTTTTTAGCCTCGTAGCCTAAGCCCTGCAAGCCTAAGTCAGTTCAACTCATGGCCAGCCATGGGTGTTTTATTGCAGTGTAGACATACCCTATAACAGTGATTGATTAAAGTGACTCAAACAGCTTCTTCAAAAGATTATTTATTCTTTCACCCAAATGTACATAGCACCCAAAACAGGGATAAAAGAGAAAACAGCCTGACACACATTCCCCCCCTCCCCACTACTCCTTAATCTTTCCTAGTAAGCTTTGGTAAATTCCATTCAGCTCAGTTACCTCTCTCTAGGCTGGGAGAAAACAGACTGCTCTGTTTGTCTTTGTTAGACATACCCTCCAGCAGCTGCTGACAGCCCACTCAACCATCCTCTTCCTGTCTAGGCTAGCATCCTTAAGGTTTCATCCTAGGTTCAGCTTGGGAAGAATAAAGTTTAGCCTACTAAATTTGCCAGAAATTTAATTTCCCACTTAATAACTTTTCACCAAGGACCCTTGTTATTCCTTATCATAGCACCTTATTTTTGCCATTGTTTTTGTTTCCTGTTGGCTTTCCCTTTTGATTTAACTCTATATATTTAGGCAGGATAATATCACACAGATAAACTGAGGTACACATAATATTTATTAAAAAATAGTACACCTAACTCTCATTCATTACAGATGGCATCCTAAACAGCCAGTGTATTCCTACTCACCCCATTACCACTGCTGCCATTTCTAGGAGGTGTTCCTCAAAACCTAGAAACCTTCCTGGACAGAAGGCAAACCCTGACCTCCACCCTCCCCAGGAGCGTAGGCAATCTTCCCTAGGGAAAATTCCAGAAAAAACAGTCAGACTCTCACATGCTTGACTCTGACATCTTGCCAAAACACAGCATGTGACTAGATGGCCAGAGACACCGAAGCTGAGGGATGGATCGGTGGAAAGCTGCCCTGAGCACAGGTAGATACAGTGACCTTCCCTCCTCTCTTTCTATATGGCCTCTGATCCTGTCTACTTTCCACAACAATCCCAGTCACCTGGCTCATTTAAACCAGCTATTTACAGGGCAAAAATAGCCCATTTAACCCCTATCCTGGCAGTTTCCTAGGGAGAAGGGGTATGTGGGAAAGACCCATCTCTGACATCTCCATGGTGTCAGTGGTTCAGTGGTACATTAACCATTTTATTACACATTAAATGAAGTTTCCAGGGCATGAGAGAAATGTAAACAATGGACTAGACAGAAGTCGCTATGTTCTCTTTTTAGCAGCCCTCAATCTGCTTTTCTGTACAGCCCATCTTCATACTGATTAAATGCCAGTGGAGGCTATAGTATAACAGTTCCAATAGTGAACCATCTTTTGTCTGTTCTCCCAGCACCTTTAATCATGGAAATCTAATCTGTTCTAATTAGCCCATGTGCAACAATTCCATATATAATTAACCCTTTAATTTAAGTGAAGAATTTGTGCAAATCAACTTTTAAATGCACTAGGATAGCCTTTTGCTGTTACACTTGCGTGTGGTATGGATGGATTTGATTTTCACACTTTGCATCTTGCTTTACTCTTGTAATAATTTTTATTTGTGTTATGTTTTCTGTTTTCAAATGTTTTTATCTCAACATTCAGACCATTGAGGTGGCATTTTCAATTATAAATCTATAAGTATTAAAGGTGCACATATTTATTTACTCAACAAAACAAAACAATCCCCAAAATAACAAAATCAATCTATATTCTCAATAGTTCATATTGATATAGAGCAAATACCAAATGAAGTTAAAATTAAATCCATAAATTGTATACAAGAATACTGGAAAAGAAATCTTTTGATAATTGCGACCTAATGAAAACAAAGTAGTACTATCCAGAAATCCATACCACTTTTCCATTCTTATGTATAGCTTATTGCATCATTTAAAGTACATTTTCTGTTATATTATTTGCTCTGTTAATGTAAAATGCAGCAGAAACATCATTGCAAATGTAAACTTTGATCCCCAATTGTGAAGATTGTAATTAAAATCTTTAAATAAAATATCTATAGGTTATCTGGTACTTTAATACCTGTATACACTCACAACCCAAAAATGCAGTGTTGGCACAATGATGATGAAATCTGTAAAGACAGGATGAGTATAAATACATGAGCACTTCAGTTTGATTCAGATAAGCAGCAAAATGTTTGGATTCCTATCCAAATCTTATCCAAACCTCTTTGACCTTTAAATCAGCCTTAAAATTGCATGAAAGTAAGTTCTCATGAGATTTCCAGTACTTTCTGGTTCTGTGCAAGTCAAAAATACCACTGTGGAGATCTGGGGAATCTGTCTGTGCACAATTTATTAATTCTGTTTGAGATTATGAGTGCTCTTTGTCTGTCTGCCTCAGAGTGTAAACTCCATTTTTGAATGTGGAGCTGGTTGCCTTGTGTTGTCTGCGGGGTGGTTTCCAGCTGGAATGGAGCCTACATGTCTGTCTTTGAAAGAAACAGCCATTAAGGGCTATTAATTAGTGAATAGACCCTGCCCAGACAGAACAATAGGTGGGCTGAAGGCTGGGGGAAGCCAGTTTTCTCCAAAGTCTCTGCAGAGCTTTGAGATTGGAAAGTACCATTTTTTCAGCAGCAGAAAAAATGAACCAGGTGTTAGTGGTAGGGCATGTAAACTCTGGGGAGAGCGAGGAAGCCTGAGACAGAATAGAAGGGCTTGCATTTCTAGCAGGGAGGTCCTGTTTAACTTTGGTTGAGGAAGAAGGAAGCTAGCTGACCTACAGCAGGGAGAGAGACTCCATGAGTTAGAAGAGAAGCCAGGTGCAGGAGGATCCAGGACTTACAGTACTGTGCCCTAAGCCCAAAAAATGTTCAAGAGTGGTGAGGCAACTGAGGCAGGTAAATGCACATATGTGTTTTATTATTTTGCCTAGATCTGTGTATTTCTCATGCTAGTTAAGTAAAAGTTTAATTGTGTTTAGAAACCCTTGCAAAGCAAGCATGGCAGTTTGCTTCACTGTCTGTTGTCCTGAAGAAGTGAACCATAATCCTAGAGTGCACACAAGCTTGCAACTAGTCTGCACTACAGCCTTCAGTTGACGCAAGTTATATCAGCACAATGCCACCACAGTTAGCATATCACTTGTGTGCATGCATATTTGACTGTTTGTGTCAGTGCTTAGTGTACTCACCAGGGGTATGTCTTCACTACCCGCTGGATCAGTGGGTAGCAATCGATCTATCGGGGATCGATTTATCGTGTCTCGTCTAGATGTGATAAATCGATCCCTGAACGTGCTCCCCGTCAACTCCGGAACTCCACCAGGGCGAGAGGCGGAAGCGGAGTTGACGGGGAAGCCGTGAGGACTGGAGGTAAGTCGATCTAAGATACGTCGACTTCAGCTACACTATTCTCGTAGCTGAAGTTGCATATCTTAGATTGATTCCCCTCCCCGCCCCCAGTGTAGACCAGCCCCAGGCGTGCTTGTGTCAATGTGTAGAGCAGTGCACCATGGGTAAATAATGCAGAGTGCCATGCACCACCATCTGGGACACTGTTTTGGGTGAAATTTTTGCAATGCATGGTGGGGCAGAAACGAGCTGCAGGGCTGACTGGGAACAAGAAGTCAAGTTCCTATCATGCAACTTTGTTTATCCCATAATGTCATCTGTTTTCCATTTGCTGTACATCTTTTTTAAAAATCCCATAAATCCACATAGCATTTGTCACTGCCTGCCATCTCGGTCAAAAGCATCATAGTCCTTAAAGCTCTGCACTGTTGTCATGAATTTTGCAAACACAGGAGAAACGATCTACTGGCATTTGCAGAGCTTCAGGAAGAACCACAACAGTGGGTGGCATGACAGTTTCTTAGAGGACAGATTGCTGAGGGACATAGTAAAAATCATTTCAAGGTTGCTGGTGGCAAGTTTGTGACGATGAGCAATGGGTGAAGAACTTTTGGATGCTACAGGCCACATTGCTGGATTTGTGCGCCGAGCATGCCCCAGCCCTCCAGCACACGGACACCAGAATGAGAGCCACATTAACAGGCGAAGCTTGCAATACAGAATTGCTACCAGTCAATGGGCAATCAGCTTGGAGTTGGCAAATCCACCATGGGGGCTGTTGTGAGGCAAGTGCATGGTACCATTAATCATTGCCTGCTACATAGGACTATGACTCTTGGCAACATGCGGGACACGGTGGCTGGATTTGCAGCAATGGCGTTCTTCAACTGTGGTGCGGTGATAGATGGCACATACATCACTATTTTGGATTCAGACCACCTTGCCACAGAGTACATCAGTAGGAAAGAGCTACTTTTGTTCGGTTATGCAAGAGTTGGTAGATAACCAGGAACACTTCACTGACATCAGTGTGGGCTGATCAGGGGCGGTTCATGATGCTCACATCTTTAAGAACACAGGACAGTTCAGAAAGCTGCAAGGAGGGACATTCTTTCTTGCTGGATTACTACTGGGAATGTTGAAATGCCTGAGGGACCAAGCCTACCTCTTCCTCCTCTGGCTCACGAAGCTGTGCACTGGCCACCTTAACAGCACCAAGGAAGGATTCAACTACTGACTTAGCTGGTGCCAAATGACAGTTGAATGATAGATTGAAGGGACGCTGATAGTGTTCACTCATGAGATTGGATCTGAGTGAGGAAAAATATCCCAGTGGTTATATCTGCTTGCTTTGCTTGAGGCAAAGAGGGGAAAGTTGCTGCTGGGGTGGAGCAGCTGTCTGATGAATTTGAACAACCAGAAACCAGGGCAATTAGAAGAACTCATTGTGGAGCTATGCAGCTGAGGAAGGCTTTGAAGAAGCTTTTTAATGGTCAGCTGAAGTAATGTGATATGATGTGGCCTGTGCTATATGTGCCCTTAAGTTTTGGGGGCTGTTAGGAATTGTGTAGTGCTTGGTGTACATTTGTGAATATCACTACTTTTAATGCATGTATTAATTATATGGTGCTTGCTGTACATTTATAATTATTATACCATGCTGAACCAATGATTCTGTGGGCTGTTACAATTACAAGTAGTAGGTGCTTTGAGTAGCGCTATGCATTCTGCAGTATACGTTGTGAAGTAAAAAAAAAAGAGGAATTTATTTTCAAAATATAGACACTGTGTCCCAAAAACAGTGTAAAGATAATGTGCAATTAAAAACAAATATAATACAAACTTCCAAAATAAATCAATGGAACAGAACTTTAAAATTAAAAAACATTATTGGACATTTCGGCTACATATACACTAACCGTGGCTCTCCCAGGTCAGTGCATATGCAGCTGTGGTTTTTCTTACTGCCACCCAGCGTGGGGGGTAGAAGTAGGGATGCAGCCCCTGTTGCTATGTGGACTGTTGGGGGGTGTATGGAGCTGTTGCAATGGAGCTCTCCATTGACTGCAAAGTAGGCAAGCCTGAGTCTGTTGCATCTTTAGGACTGCAGCATTTGTTTGCTGCCTGAGAAGCCCAAAATATCCTGGTGCATCGACCTCTCTTTTTCCTGCTGGGACTCCTGGATTTTTAAGGCTTAATTAAATGTTATATAAAGAGCTAGAGTCTCAGGGCTGGGCAGGAATGAGGGGGTCAAGGCCCCCATTAGCCCCATACATAGCTATGCTTACATTGTCTGTGGGAGAAGAGGAGAGAATACTTGTCCACTGCTCCCCACTGGGGAAATGGTGGAGAAGGATTGGGAGAAGAAGACGACCCTCTCCCACAGACAATGAGCAGTAAGCTGTTCCATGAAAAGAGGTGAAGTGATTTATCTCCTTCACTTCCCCAGAGGAAGGGAAGAATTGTGACTGTGATTCAGTCCATTATCTGGTCTGTTTCTGGGTAAATTCCCTTACTCAGGGAAGATTGTAAAGCTAAAATTAAGACCAAAGTGGTTTGAGATTTTTGAATGAAGATAGTTTATATATACATGCAGTCTTTGGATGGTTTATTTTAAGTGTTTCCTAAATATCTTTGAATGA
The DNA here is from genome assembly GCF_013100865.1 of Trachemys scripta elegans. Taxonomy (NCBI): domain Eukaryota; kingdom Metazoa; phylum Chordata; order Testudines; family Emydidae; genus Trachemys; species Trachemys scripta. The sequence goes on along the minus strand of NC_048302.1, from coordinate 36,515,408 downwards.
CAGAATGGGACATGTATTAATTTAGAAAAAATCCCAAAGGGGTTGTTTGTGTCATTGCCATATATTACACAGAGGCAAATAACACAAAGTGCTGAGCATCCACATGTCCTTCTGATGTTAGTATGTTGGAGTCACTCAGTACAAAGCACTTCACAGCAAGACCTAAAATAATAATTTAAGATAAAAAACATAACCATTTAAAACCAATTTTACTATACACTGTAGGAGCATAAGAATTCTAGAACTGCCTTCCCTTTAAGATCTTTCCAACGAACATTGCTTAGGGTTTTTCTTCTTTCTTTGTACTATTCTGAGCATCTCTGAGCTGCTATGAAATGCTAGAAATGATGAAATATTTATACTCTGAAGTTTGCATTTTTAAAGGACACTTTCTATTTACAGGCTTCAGCTTTGCTTTGTTTTTCTCAGTTGTCCTAGACAGATTACAGTATAATTTCTTTTCTTCAGAAGGAGGGGTGTGTGTGTACATGTGTACAGACTTTCTTTTACTGGGCTAGTTGGCAAAACTTCATTGTGACTTCATATATTATTTCTTCCTTTTTGTTTTTCATATTCTATCATTTTACTTTTATGAGACATGAAGTTGGAGTTCTTTGAAAGCATGAGGGGAAAACACAGAAGAGGTGTTTTTTTCCTCTGCTAGCCGAAGAAAAACTTACATAAAATTTAATGTTAATAAATGCAAAGTAATGCACATTGGAAAACATCCCAACTATACATATAAAATGATGGGGTCTAAACTAGCTGTTATCACTCAAGAAAGAGATCTTCATTGTGAATAGCTTTTTGAAAACATCCACTCAATGTGCATCAGCAGTCAAAAGAGCTAACAGAATGTTGGGAATAATTAGGAAAAGGATAGATAATAAGACAAATATCATATTGCCTCTATAAATCCATGATATGCCCACATCTTAAATACTGCATGCAGATGTGGTTGCCCCATCTCAAAAAAGATATATTAGAATTGGAAAAAGATACAGAAAAGGGCAACAAAAATGAGTAGGGATGTAGAACAGCTTCAATATGAGGGCAGATTAAAAATACTGGGACTTTTCAGCTTGGAAAAGAGACAACTAAGGGGGGGGATATGATAGAGGTCTATAAAATCAGGACTGGTGGGTAGAAAGTAAATAAGGAAGTGTTATTTACTTATAACACAAAAACTAGGGGGTCACCAAATTAAATTAATAGGCAGCAGATTTAAAACAAACAAAAGAAAGTATTTCTTCACACAAAGCGCAGTCAACTGTGGAACTCCTTGCCAGAGAATGTTATGAAGGCCAATACTAAAACAGGGTTCAAAAAGGAACTAGATAGGTCCATTAATGGCTATGCTCCATTAATGTATTAGCCAGGATGGGCAGGGATGGTGTCCCTAGCCTCTGTTTACCAGAAGCTGGGAATGGACAACAAGGAATGGATCATTTGGTGATTACCTGTTCTGTTCATTCCCTCTGAAGCACCTGGCATTGGCCACTGTCGGAAGACAGGATACTGGGCTTGATGGACCTTTGATCTGACCCACTATGGCCATTCCTATTTACATTATTATAAATTGAAGGATAAATTCATCATTTTTATCAGAAGCTAATAAACAGGTTTCAGACCATGCAATATTTTTATGAATTCCCATATTTTGCCATTTCAGTAGATGATAACCTCATATTTTCAGTTATTTGAGTTAATATAATAATAGATTAGTAGATATTAGAGATTTGAAAAAGACCTATTTGGTCACTTAGTCAATCCCTCTGCCAATACAGAATTTTTCCCTACTAGTACATTGTCCATTCCAGTAATAAATGCACTAAGTGATGACACTTCAACCACTTTTCTATAGTCTAACAGAGCATGCTGTCAGGAACATTTGGCAGATATTCAGCCTGAATTTTACCTTTCCAAATTTCTTCCTGTTACTCCTAGTTACAGCCGACATACCACTCTAAGCTCAGATCCTGTAAACATGCTTTAGCTTAAATTGATTACAGAGTAGTCCCACTGAAATCAATTTCGGGTAGTAAAGATATGCCTCTACATAAATCTGTGCAGAATATGGGCCTAACTAGAATCATAGAAAGGTAGACCTGGAAGGAACCTCAAGAGGTCATCTAATCCCTGCTCTCAGGCAGGACCAAGTATATTTAAACCATCCCTATTGTGTGTTTGTCTAACCTGTTTTTAAAACATCCCGTGATGGGGATTCCACAACCTACCTTAAGCCTATTCAACAATTTAACTACTCTTCTAGTTCGGAAGATTTTCCTAATATCTAACCTAAATCACCCTTGCAGCAGATTAAGTTGAAGTAGTCCTTCCTCTTTGGATATAGACAATAGTTGATCACCATCCTTCTTATAACAGCCCCTAACATATTTGAAGGCTGTTATTAGATTCCCCCTGTGACTTCTTTTCTCAAGATTGAACATGCCCAATTTTTTAAAACTTTTCTTCTTAGGTCAGGTTTTCTAAACATTCTATCATTTTTGTTGCTTTCATCTGGACTGTCTCCAGTTTGTCCACATCTTTCCTAAAGTGTGATGGCCAGAACAGGACACAGTACTCCAGTACAGACCTGTCAAAAATAAGGCCATGTAGCTGTGCCTGCTCAGTCTCCTGCAAGCCTAATAAGCATCAGCTGGGCTGCATCAGCTAGACTGCCTGATGGAATGCCTTGCCTGATTGGTTAAAGAAGAGAGCAGGCTTGATCTTAATCCCAGTAGCAATTTGCTGGCTGTTCAGAGCATTTACCCATGGCTGTGATAGTTCCTGTGCATGCTTGTTCCCAGCCCTACCTCTCTCTGCCTTGTCTCACTCCAGGTAAATGTGATTCTTACTCTTGACTCTGATTATTGACTTTGATCTGTGACTCTTGGCTCTGGCATCTGGCCTCTGACTCCAGTTCAGATACTCAGCTCTGATTCCTGGCTATCCACTCCTACTTGAATCATGATTATCCACATCTTGATCCCTGATAAGGCTTCACCAGTTTTGAGTAAAGTGGCATAATTACCTCCCAAGTCTAACATAGAACACTCTTGTTAAAACCCAAAAATATTAGCCTTTTTACATTGTTGACTCATACTCAATTTGTTATCCATTAAACCCCTATATTATTTTCAGCAGTATTACTATCTAGCTAGTTATTCCAAATTTTGTAGCTATGCATTTGATTTTTCCTTCCTAACCAAAGTATTTTGCATTTCTTTCTTGAATTTCATCTTGTTCTTCAATTTGTCAGTCATTTTGAATTCTAACCCTGTTCTTCAAAGTGTAAGTAACCCCTCCTAGCTTGGTGTCACTTGCAAATTTTATAAGCATACTCTCTATTCCATTATCCAACACATTAATGAAAATATTGAATAGTACTGGACCCAGGACAGACCCAGGCAGAACCCCACTAGATATGTCTCCCTATTTTGACTATGAACCATTAATAACCACTCTTTGAGTATGGTCTTTCAACCAGTTTTGCACTCACCTTACAGTATTTTTATCTAGACCACATTTCCCTAATTTGCTTATGAGAATGTCATGTATTGAAAGCCTTACTAAGATCAAAATATATCATGCCTGCAGCTTCCCACATCCACTAGGTTAGTAACTCTGTCAAAGAAGGACATTTATTCTTAACTAAGCTACATTGGCTATTCCTTATAACCCTATTATCTATCCTCTAGAGGCTTACAAACTGACAATTTAATAATTTGTTCCAGTATCTTTCAGGTACTGAAGTTATGTTGACTGGTTTATAATTCTTATGGTTCTCTTTATTCCCCCTTTTAAAGATAGGTACTTTGTTTGCCTTTCTCCAGTCCTCTGGGACCGCAGCCATCCTCCATGAGTTTTAACAGATAATTGCTAATGGTTCTGAGGTTGCTTCAGCTAGTTCCTTAAGTACCCTATGGTGAATTTCATCAGATCCTGCTGACTTGAATATAACTAACTTATTTAGATATTATTTAACCTGTTCTGTCCCTATTTTGTCTTGTTCCTTTTCCCTTGTTAATATTAACTATGTTAAGTATCTGGTCACAATTTACCATTTTAGTGAAGACTGAAGCAAAATAGGTATTAAATACCTCTGTCTCCTTGATGTTGTCCATTTCCTGCTAAGTAGAGGAGCAACATGTTTTGTCATCTTTCTCCTGCTCCTGATGTATTTATAGAATCTCTTTTTATTGCCATTTATGTCACTTGATAGATATAACTCATTTTGTGCCTAAGGCTTTCTGATTTTGTTTTTATATGCTGGTGCTATTCTTTGTACTACTCTTTAGCAATTTGATTCTGCTTTTAGTAGGATTCCTTTTTGATTTTCAGGTAATTAAAGAGCTCCTGATGTAGCCATATAGGTCTCTTGCAATTCTTCCTATCTTTCCTTTGCAACAAAGAAATTTTAATTTTAGTTTAATATTGTGTCTTTGACAAACTACCAGCTCTCCTGATCTCCTTAGATATCTCTTTCCATGAGACCCTACCTACCAGCAATGAGTGTGTCTGCTTTTTTTGGAGTTCTCTGTCTTATTATGCTGCTGACACACCTTCCTTTCCTGAGAATCATGAAATCTTTCATGCATGATCACTTTCACCCGAATCTCTTTCGGCCTTTAGATTTGCAACCAATTTCCTCCCTGTTAGAATCAAGTCGAACATGGCTGTCCTGATTATTTCCTCCACTTTCTCAAACAAAAGGTTATCCTGAATACATTCCAAGAACTTACTGGACATTTTGTGTTTTCCGTATTACTCTTCCAATGGATGTCTTCATCGTTAAAGTCCCCAATTACAACCAGCTCTTGTATTTTGGATATTTCTGTATTTGTTCTAGAAATGCCTTTGATCGCTGGCAACCCATATCATTCCAGGGCCACAGGCCAATTCACTTGTGTTAGTGTAGATCAAAGTGATTGTTAATGTATAGGCGTGTTTTCAGCTGTTTAAACTTCATGAAAACTAATAGGTCATTATATTATAACTGGAATAGATAATGGAAAACAATACAAGTAACAACAAACATTTACAATGTGTATACCCTGTAACTAAATTACCCATCAAAGAAATATTGTGAAATACTAATGAAGGACTTAAGGACTTTAACAGAAAATGCTAATTTCAAAGCAAGTGGTCATCGTGTGTGATGATCGAGGTCAAGGACTCTGTCATCAAAGAAAAAAGACATGAGGGTACCAGTGTTCCCTCTAATTTTTTACGTCCATGCGTGGAATAATTTTTGTTATGTGCACCAATGTGAAGGTGATGTCACATTAGTGCACATAACAAAATTCATGTGGCAGGGGTGGGGCCAAGGGGTTTGGAGTGTGGGAGGGGGCTCAGGGCTGGGGAAGAGGGTTGGGGTGCAGGCTCTGGGGTGGGACCAAGGATGAGGGATTTGGGATGTGGAAGGGGGCTCAGTGCTGGGGAAGAGAGGGTTGGGGTGTGGGCTCTGGGGATGAAGGGATTGGAGTGCAGGCTACCCCGGGGTTGCGGTGGGGATAGAGGACTCTACCCAGCCCTCTCTTGCTGCAGCGGCTGCGGGAGAGATGCCTCTCCCCGGCCACAGCAGCTTGGGCTGGGCTGGGCCAAGGAAGGGGTTCCTCTCTTCAGCAGCTTCGGCAGGCCTGGGCTATGCCGACAGAGTGGCACCCCTCCCCACCATGGCAGGTCTGTGCTTTTGCCGGCGGGGAGTGGCACCCCTCCCCACCGCAGCATGTCCGTGCTTTGGCCAGCTGGGAAGGGCGCCTCTCCCCGCTGCAGCCCTAAGGGCCTGTGCAGGGCTTAATAAGCAACCATGCAGCTTAGAGGGAACTTAGGTGGGTACAGACACATTCCGCTAGCTTTCTGTGTAAAGGAGCTGTAAATATGGATTCAAGAAATGATCCATCATCTCTGACTGTTTGGATTCTTACAGAGAAAGTACCAGATGCAAAGCAGAGATCGCCAGAGACAATCTGGATTACCCTGGAAGATTTTTGGGAAACTGGCAGTTTATTACATCACTGTTACCATTTGGAATTACAAACACTCACCTGTTAATATATTTTGCTTGGTTTAACCTCTCAATAACTTTAATTTCCTTTTCTTAGCTAATAAACCTACATGTCGGCACCCCAAGCAGTGGTTACATATAGTTACTTTACTACAGAATTTGGCTGCCAGCATTATCTTTGGTAAGGTCTGGAGTACCAATTGATCTGCGGTAAGTGACTGGTCCTTTGGGACTGGGAGAAACCTAATATGGTGTGATTTTTTTTTTTTTTTATTATTTTTTATTTATGTGACCATTATCACTATCATAAGTTCAGTTTGTCTGGGTGGCAAGATAAACAGTCCCCTTAGGCTCTCCAGCCTGTGACTCCTTTGTAAGACTCATATTGTGATCCAGGTATCTATATTTATTATTTGTGTGGTGAAATCTAATTATAGAACACACCACCTAGGGTGTCTACCTGTTTTTCTGACAGACTGCCCTGAGGTAGACAATCACAGATTTGAGCTACTTCAGACAGCGTGACAGCCTCAACCAACTCATTGATGGTCTATATTAGACCCTTACCATTTGCTATTCCCCCCCCTCCCATGCCTTTTATTTTCAACTGGTCTGCCTCTTGCCTCCTTCTTGACCTCAGAACAAGTGCATATATTATTGATCTATAATGAAACACCTCCTCCCTTCTCTCTCTCTCCCCCGCCCCGCCTGTTCTTCCTGAATAAACTATATCCCTCTATACCAATATTTTAGTGATCAGATTTTTCCCACCCATTATCTGATACCAGTCATAATTAAGGCTACATTTTAGTCACAGGTATTTTTAGTAAAAGTCATGGACAGGTCATGGGAAGTGAACAAAAATTCACGGCCTGTGACCTGTTCATGACTTTTACAATATACTCCGGACTAAAACTTGGGGGACAGCCTGAGGGTTAGGTGCTGTGGGTACTCATTGGGACGGTCTGGGGGTGTGCCACGGGTGCTGCGGGGTTTTTTTGGCAGGACTGGGACAGGTTCCCTACGTGGTTCCTGGGAAGCGGCAACCTCCAGCTCCTAGCTCCATGTGCTGCCTCCACTCTGCTCCAAACCCCAGTTCTGCAGCTCCCACTCCCCGCTCTCAGCTCCCATCTGCGGGTGGAGGCAGCACGTGCAGCTAGGAGCTGAGGGAGGGGAGTTCCTGTCATCCTTTGGGGAGCCTCACCCAGGTAAGCACCACCCCACACCCTAGTTCCCAGCCCTTATCTCCTCCTCCTCCCCCTCCCATACCCAAACTCCTATTGCTCAGACGGCTCCCCAGCCAACTGCAGGGGCCGCTGCAGAATTAATGGAAAGTCACACAGAATCTGTGACCTTTCATGACAAACACAGAGCCTTAGTCATAATTTATTTTATGAAGGAGTAATTCCAGTTCTTCCTTGTAGAGATGCATAGCTCCCGAATCGCCAGTCCACAGGCGCAGCAAACTGCTCCCATGGCTACGAGGCAGGAGTGACCTTCAATCCAGCGTTTGTGTTTGGGAAACTTATTTGGCTGATTTGATTGTACCCTCGCAGCTGGTGTTCACGCGCTCAAGAGATGGGTTCGTTATCTTATGTGCATGTATACTGCCTGGCTCTTCTATGCGCAAGAATGTAACCACTAAGAAGAGTTGTAAACAAAGTAAGGAGAGAAATAAAAACCCCAGGAAAAGTTTTCCTAGGAGGCTTTTTGCAAGAGGCTTGTAAAGCTCTCTAGCTACCACAGACCTGGCGTTCTGTTTCCTTTCCTGCGTCGTCACCACACTTCCTGTTTATTTCCCATACATCCTACATTTATATAAAGACATCTAAGATGTTGAGCAGGTTCGCCATCACTTATCCCTCTTGTTGCTCCTATCATCTTTCCACTTCCACACTTCCCCCTCAACATTTAGCCTTCTGTGAAGATCATCTTTTTACATACCTCCCAGTGAGCTTTTGTCACCTTCCTTCTTTGAACCTAGTTTTAAAGCCCTCTTGCCAGGATGCCCTTCCCCTTCTTGGTCAGGTGGACCCCTTCTTTTCCTAGCAATCCTCTTTTCAGGAACAGTATCCCATTGTCGAGGAGGTCAAACCCCTCCCATTGACACCATCTGGACAAAAATGCATTCTTCTCCAAGATGTGCTTGTCCGTGTCTGGGTCCTTACCCTCAACTATGAGGATGGATGAAAACACCACCTATGCTCCTGACTCCTTTACCCTCTCTCTGAGCCCTCTAGTAACTGAAGTATTTCTCCAACTTTGGTAAAATTACAAATGGGAAAAGGAAAAATTAAACACTAACTTTGCCACTCTAGCTTTTCAAACATTGAGGATACTTGCAGACTCCCCTCCCCACGCAATCCTAGACTTTTACCCAATTATCTTCAATTTCTAAAAAAAGAAAAACAAGGAAGAAAAAAAGGTTTTGAAATTTTGATTTTTTTTTTTTTTTGTATTTTAAAAACAAAATGAAACAAATTATGAATTAAAACATAAATAGTTTTGTTTGAAACTTCAGATTTTTTCCTGTGGAAATTTTTAAATATTTCAGAAGAATTTTCAAATGAAACTTTTGTTTTGAAATTTATATATTTGGAAAAAAGGAGGTTGTCTGACATTAGATGAAACTAAAAATTATGAAAATTTTAAAAATCAAAATTTTTAAATAAGTAATTTAAAAAATGTTGGGTTTTTTATTTTTGCCTTCTATAGAGATGGTTAAATATTTAATTTCCATTTTTTGTCAAAATTAGAGAATTAAATGAGAAAACAATTAAAACATTTTCAATTATAAATGTTTACTTTTTAACAAGCTCAAGTGTTAATGTGTTTAATTTTATGGTTTATAATTGTTCTAGAACCTTCTAGGTTTAATTCCTCTTCAGCTATGTAGGACTTTTTATAGAGGAAGGCATAAGAAATAAGATTGCTTGTTATGTCGTTATATTGATTAAAAAGGAACATGATATCAAGACCCTATAAGCCACCCTTATCATTTTCAGAAGTGTGTTAACCAGTCTACGCTTGGTCAAATACGTTGATCATCTGATGCCACATTGGAATATGAGAATATGTCTGGTAAATTGTTGGAGTTACACGTACAAGACAAGTTATCATATTCCATTAATGTTAATGATCATTGGAATGTGGCAGCCAACCAGGTACTTCTTGGAGAAGTTATCTTTTCATCTCTCCATCCTTCCTGTTTATGATGCTTGCTTCACTGATTATCCATTAATCTTTATTCTATCATGAATGTACTCTGTAACCTGTCTCTCCTTGAAAAATAGCCAGCATTTTCAATTTAGACTCTTTATAATCCTTTTAGAACTGGTCACAAAAATTTCTGTTGAAAGTTTTCAAAAGAAACCAAACAATTCACTTTTTTTCTAGTTTTTCAATGAAAAATTAAACCCTATTTTTCTAGTGTCTGAAAACCAGACTGGAAAATGTGTGGGTTTTTTTAAATTGTTACTGAAAAATTTTCTGTTCAGTTTTGTTGGATTTTGTGGGGGAAGAGGGGATTTTTGAACAAAATGAAAACTTTGCTTACAAAGTTTCTGTTAGAAAAACAGTCATAACAATCATAGTTCAAAACAGGATTTGCTATGTAGTATAGACAGGGCAAGTAGTTTTAAAAAACTTTCTAACTATGACCTGACAATACATTTTTAAATGGTACTGATCCTCTCTACATGAAGTGCACAGTTCCATTTAAAATTATGTTAATTAAAGCATACTCTGTTTTGAAATATTACCATGTTTTCTATTCTAGATAAGCCCTTAGGGTGAAATCTTGGCTCTACTGAAGTCAATGGGACTTTTACCACACATCAGGATATGGACTTGGGTCTGCTGCATGATAACCTACACACATGAAACTTCATGTGCCTATGGATGTTCTATTTCATGTTGGCCTCAATTAATTTAGTGGGTAGTATTAAGTTCAGCACTGCAGTATTTATTCTCTCCTGTTTCCGAGTGAGTGCAATATGATAGGGAAGCAAATGAAAACATATTATTGGAGTAGATAGAGACCCTAGTCAAGTTCCTAGTTAGAATAGAGGTAATCATGCTTTTCTTCTCCATGAGTCTAGTCCAGATACATGACTTTGGTACCTTTATTACCTTAGCTGCCTGTCCTTGTTTGCTGATGCTTCCACAAGGCCACCATTCCCACATAATTAGAAGGATCATGAAGTGAAAAAGAAGCAGAGTTCTCAGAATCCAGGCCAAGTAACTGTTCTTCTATGAACTTTTCCTATTGGAGGGGGTGATCATATTCCCAAGCATATACCTTTCAGATAGTCTGTTTCTCTTCCCAAGGCTAGCAAAAACAGACCAGAATCTTTAAGTTTGCTTATGTCTGTCATTCATTTGTAATAAGAAATCATAATCTATTATTGTAACAACACAGTTGTTTCCACATCAACCAATTGTGAAGTGTCAGAGATGTTAGTCTTCAGATATTAATAACTTGGGAACAGATGAATTCTTAGGAGTATTTCTCTGTTCATGCTAATTTTCCCAGTAATTAAAGAATGAGGTAGAAATACAGGGGAAAAAAACAAGACATACTAGTAGGATTGTTTCTAAAGAGACTGGTTTTCAACACTTTTCATCAGGCACTAACAGCTCTTTAAATAAACTGTGTAAAAAAGATGCATCATATAAGCACTGTGTTGTCAGAAATGCTTTAACTAATTGGGGATGATCTTATATAATCCATTTGTGACTCTACTTTACTGTATCACACGGGTTATGAATGTTGTCCCCAATTTGTGAAAATATTTCTCAGTATGTTAGGTGTTTACAGGATTGCTATACTTAGTCTCAGTTAGAACTTTATGTTGTATCTTATACTGGCACACATACTTGAGTACTGTATCATGTTAATGCTTGTGCATGCTCCCGATATGCATGTATGAGTGTCTACATATGCTGTGCTGGACATGGGTATAATGGTGTGTACACACATACTTGTGTCCATACTGCTGTTCTAGGTACTAAAGGTTTGCTCTATCATTTCAGGGGTGTATACCAGGAGTCTGTGCAACCTGGGAGACATTCTAGGAATTCTTTTGCTGTATGTTGTTGGCACTTTTCCCTGCCTTCACACATTTGCCAATGGCACTTCCAGATCACATCACCCCTTACTTTTATTCCCTGCAAAACTGGGTCAAATACATGGTTCAGCTAGATAATGATATGGTCCTGATGTTGTTCCTTATTCAGGAGAAATGTTTATGCAGTGGAGTAAGTGTTCAGCAAGGTGCTGGATAGAATTTGGGCAGCATATTCGGACACCTGAATGTCGCTGACCTTGAGAATTAATGACCATTCATTCATGTCACACCTCACAAGTATGTTGAATACTGTGGCAATACCAGTATGCCATTTGGTTGACGGTTGCTTCTTGCACAGGAGAACCAGCACGGTGCGGTGGAATCACATCATGTTGGAAACCTGGGATGATCAGCAATGGCTTCAGGATTTCCTTCATGGTACTCTGTGAAGAGCTGGCACCAACCCTCCAGCTCTGGTATACTTAATTCAGGCAAGCCATACTGGTTCAGATGTGAGTGCTGTTATTTTGTTGAAACTGGCATCACCTGACAGCTACAAATCCATTGTAAACCACTTTGAGGTGGAAAAGTCCCCACTTGGGGGGTAAAGGTGGAAGAGGGTTGTTCTGCAGATTTGTGCGGCAGTTAACATTGTGATACTGTGATATGCCCATGGATGGCTGGCATAAAAGAGATTCCAGAAATAATAGTTGGTTTTCAGAGGCTGATGTTTCTGAACTGTGCAGGGGCTATCAATGGCACTCGCATCCCAATAATTTGCCCCCCACAAGTGAGTATGTGAATCAAAATTCCAACCTTCTGTGAGGTTTAGTAGAACACAGAGGCAGATTCATGAATAACCTTTGCAGGGTTCCCCACGTTAGTAATGACACTAGGTGTGATAAAAGAAGGGGGTGGGGGGGTAGCTCACTTTTATGGACACGCAGCCAGCCAGTTAGCTGGAAAATCCTTCTTGGTGTCTGTTCTCTGCTTGCTTTACCTGTAAAGGGTTAAAGTCCCCCAGGTAAAGAAAAGGGCACCTGATCAAAAGAGCCAATGAGAAGGCTAGAACTTTTTAAAATTGGGAAAGAAGCTTTCCCTTTGTTTCTGTGCTGGTTCTCTGGAGAGGGGGGAACAGAGCAAAGCTGCTGTAAGCCAGGTATGAGAGGATCATCAGATTTATACCTAGAATTACTTATTTGAAATCCTCCAAATATGTAAGTAAATTAGGAATGTTTAGACAGGTGCAATTAGGTTTTTCTGTTTATTTCTTCTGGCTAATGAACTCCTCTGTGCTAACCCCAGAGGCTTTTGTTTGCTTGTAACCTTTAAACTGAACCCCCAAGAAAGCTATTCTGGGTGCTTAATTTTTGGAATTGCTCTTTTAAAATCTAGCAAAAGCCTAAGTTCCAGATGCATTTTCTTTCTTTTTTTGTTTTTAATAAAATCTACCCCCCCTTTTTTTTTTTTTTTTTTTTTTTTTTTAAGAACAGGATTGAATATTTGGTGTCTGAAGAGGTTTGTGCATGTTGTTTGATTTAGCTAGTAGCAACAGCTAATTTCCTTTGTTTTCTTTCTCAACTCTTCCCGGGAGGGTGGGGTGAAAGGGCTTGAGGGTACCCCACAGGGAGGAATTCCCAAGTGCTCCTTCCTGGGTCCAAGGATTTTTTTTTCCATTTGGGTGGTGGCAGTGTTTACCAAGCCAGGGTCAGAGAAAAGCTGTAACCTGGGGCGTTTAATACAGGGAGTGGCAAGTATTAATTTTTAAAATCCTTGCGGGCCCCTACCTTCTGCACTCAAATTGCCAAAGTGGGGATTCAGCCTTGACAGCAGGAGATCAGGATTGCGTTTGAAGTGAGAAGGAGGGCCTTTATTTCCCGGAAACAATATCTAGTATATATGTGCCACCTGTTTCTTCGCAGGATCCCACATATCCAGGCTCATGAAACTATACATCCTGACATCAGTGGGCTTGGAAAAGGGAAATCATTTTCAACCTAAGTTACTGCAGAATGATTTGGTGAATGTGTGGGCTTGTTTTCTCTACAACTGCTTGTCAATTTAAGCTTCACAATTTGATTTACATTAGTAGCATAACTCAAGTTGACATAGTTTAGATCTACTTACCGCAGGATCCACATTACACTATGTCGACGGGAGATGCTGTCCCGCTAACATTGCTTCCGCCTCTTGTTGAGGTGCAGTTCAGAAATCAATGGGAGAGTGCTCTTCGATCAATAGAGCAGGTCTTCACTAGACCAGCTAAATTGATGCTGCTGCATTGATTGCAGCAGCACTGATTTAGCTCCATAGTGAAGACAAGTCCTGTGTTGGGTTGGCTGAAGGCTCAGTGGTGCTGACTGTGACAAATACCATTCCTCTGATCATTGCCTGCAACACACTTCACAACATTTGTGAGGGTAAGAAAGAGTATTTCTATCTGAATTGGGCTCAGGACTAATCTGGTTTGCAAATTCTGCACAGGCAGTTGGGTCCCACGCACATGCATACTGGTCTTGGGTCTCAGTGGACAAGAGAAATTAGGCATGTCATATATGCCATCCTGGCACAAAAGGGAGGCAGAAGATGACATCTGCCTTGTGCTTCTGCTGTGGGACACCTTCACATCTTGTGTGAAGCTGCTTTAAATGTACATGAGGGGAACAGGAAAGGTACCTATATATTTGTACAGAGCTCTGTAAGGGTTTTGTTCTCATTTGATTGGCTGTAGCTGAAGTGTGAGTCACACTGTACAAATTGAAGGCAATTACTATAGGACACCTACACTATGTTAACAGCTTGGGGATGCTTCCACTGTCAAGGGTAGTGGCTGTGTTATGAGCTCATTGTTCAATATGGTGACTCACTACTGACACCTGAATCTGAGCCAATTCATCAAGAGTGATTCACTTGGAAAAAAAATGATGAGGTTGTTCTCAAGATAGTGACCGTTTTGGGTAGTGTCACATATGACTTGTTTTTTATTCTGCAGATCCTTGACCCCATTACAACTGTATGAGGAGCCCCAATTTACACAATGGTTTCTGGTTTTATTTTGAATGGGTGAAGGACCCATTTTCACGTCATTTGTGAAATACTAGGTTTCGAAGCACTTAATTGAATAACACAGTTCTCTGCTAAACGGAACTCCTAATCTCAGCCTTTTGAGAATTGTTTCACTGATTTTCCCCCGCCCTTCCCCCTCCCCCCAATTATGGACACAAATGCTGTCATTGATGTACCTGCATAATTTTTGGTTCCTTAAATGCCTGACACAATTCAAACCTCTTTTGTAGCCCCTGATATTGGGATTATTTAAATATTTGTAACATATTTATGATGGGTTGTTGAGGGAGGGGGAGGACCACTGGGTAAAGGTACAGAATATCCTCTGGATCTTCTGGGAGGTACACTACAGTCTCTGCTGCCTCCTCACTCTCAACCTCTTTAGTGTCCTGTCAGACAATGAGGCTGACTGGGCTAATGAGGGAATCATGAGCCCCTTTAATCTCAGTAGTATGGGTCCTTTATAGCGCCTGGTCAAGCTCCTTGTAGAAGGGGCTTGTATGACAAGTCGTCCTGGCCTTCCTCTACAGGAGCTTAAATGCTTAATCTGTTCCTGGCTGGCATTGGAATGGAGTCCACTGAATGACTGCCTGCTGCAGCACCTGTGAAATGTGTTGGGACAGATGACTGTAGCTACTGTTCCGGCTGAAGTCGTGGAGAATAGTGCACTCCACCCAGACACTGATCAGCACCCAGGTATACTCCGAGGGCCAAGAGGCTGCTCTCCGAGCTGTATCTGATACCCGGATTGATCTGTAAGAACAACTTTCCCCTGCATGTCTAATGTGGTCAGTGCAACATGCCATTATTGATGAAAACAGGGGGAAAGGGACCATTATAGATTGTGAAACAGTCAGGAAGAAAAGGGTTCCGTGCATTGTGGGAATAGGGTGAAGGTCTATTGGAACTCAAGACCTGGTTCATGCTCCTCCCCTCTCCCCCCTCACACACACCTCAGACTGAAACAGGTACTGCAGTTAATGTATATACTTACACCCCTCAGACGTTCTACCTTGCTTGCTTTCTACTTGCCTCGAAACACATGCTTCAGGGGGTTAAGTGTGGACAATAGGTGTTTATGGCTAAGATTGTGTCATGTATTTTTAGTAAAAATCATGGACAGGTCATGGCAATAAACAAAAATTCACAGAAGCCCAATACCTGTCCTTGCCTTCTATTAAAAATATGGGTTAGGTGGGAGGGAACTAGCAGTCATGGAAGCAAGCCCCACTGCTGCTTCTGTAATGGGCGCTGACCACTGCTTCTTCAGCCCCTGCATGCCTGCTGCAACCCCAGCCCCAGGAGGCTACACCAGTTGCTGCTCCAGCCCTGGCAGCTGACTGCTGGCCACTGCTCCAGCTCTGCTGCTTCTCCTGTGGTGGGGTCAGACAGCTGCTCTAGCCCCACCTCTCTAGCAGGAGCTGAGGCAAAAGAAGTCACAGAGGTCTGTTTAAAGTTATGGAATCCAAGACCTCCGTGATGAAATCATATCCTTAGTTGTGACGCAAGCCCAAGGATGGACACATGTACTGTTGCTAATGTAGACATACCCTTGTCTTAAATAAAAATGTCACCAGATGAGATTCAGAAGCTGACTTATCAGATACCTTAATCTTCCTGAACTGCCTTACACCTCAGTGGTGTGATACCGGAGTATGAAATACCTTGTAGCAAGTATCTTATTAAAAATTCCACACCTCTGTTTCACTGTGTGAGAAGATTGATTGGACTAGCAGTGTCTTAGACAGCTCAGAAACAAGCAGGGATGGGGAAGGAAAAGAACATGCCTATGAATACATCTCCACCTCTAAAGGCTTTCTGTCTCCCATTGGCCAGCTAGGGGGAGCTGACTGGCTCCTCCCTTCCCCCGTCATTAATTTAAACCTTTGGGCTTTTGGGAGCCTTGTCTTTCTTTTTGCTTCTCTCACTGCCTCACTGTAGTTGTAGTATAGGAGCTAAGTTTTTAGGATGATGCATGCGTGACTGATCACCTGTTTTGGGATCAGGAAAGAATTTTTCCCATTGGGGTCAATGTGACAGAGGCCCGGTGGGCTTTTTTGCCTTCCTGGCAGCATCCTGGTTATATAGTTTGGTTAAATAGGAGTGGGACTTGGAAACTAATATTAGAAATGTTTAGCTTGTTGCCTCTTATGGCTAGTGTCTAGTGCAGATAAAGGCCAAAAGAGCCAGCTCCCAGACGTAAGAGGCCTGGGATTTTGCTGGTGGACTTTGTGCTTCTGAGAGAAGGGGAGGCCTGAAGTCTTTGCAGACTGAGGTCCCCCTTTTTTACCTCTCTAGTCCCTTTGCAGGACAGAGGGTGAGAGGATTCAGAAATAGGCTGAAAAGAATCTACTGTGAGTTATAGGTTATATGGAGGGAGCCAGGTAACCTTTGCACTGGATACACTTAAATGCCTGTTCCTAAGAGAAGGGGCAGATGGTGGCCTTTGCCCAGTGTTAAGTTAACAAAGTTGCAGCCTCAGAATTAAATCTATGTCTGTCTTGATTCACCTGTGTGCCTTGGTCAATCGATATTTAGCAAAGTAGCACAGCAAATGTTTTCTGTAATCTATTAGTATAATATTGTACAGTCTTACTGCTTTGTTTTATGTATCCTCCCACTTCAGAATTTATATCAGGAAAGTGCATCTTCTTCTGAAGAAAAATGAAATACCAGAATGCAACACTGAGTGCTCAAGAATGTATTGTTACATTGCATATTACAGTATCTTTAATACATAATAATCTATGCTAAGTAATAAATCTTCACTGACAAAACAGATGAATCAAAGCACATTTGGTGGGACATTGTCCTTCCCTTTTCTATGGTTGCTCATGCTCACCTACTAATTCACAACATTCAGTAATTTGCAATGGGTTCCCTAGTCTCTAGTGTGAATTAATGAAGTTCTGTTTTAAACGAGAACTGTACTTACCTACCTCCAAGGATGTTGGGGATATCAAGATTAAATTCTTATTTGTAAGGTAAAATGCTATATAAATGTTAAATTTTACTGCTAGGATTATGTTTTATTTCATTTTTTTATTAGCCCTTCCATGCTTGCTTTTTTTAGTAACAAAAACCCCATTGGAGGTAGTTAATGGGAAATAAATAAATCCACTAGTGATTGTG
Source organism: Trachemys scripta elegans (assembly GCF_013100865.1). NCBI lineage: Eukaryota > Metazoa > Chordata > Testudines > Emydidae > Trachemys > Trachemys scripta. Next base: position 36,498,131 of record NC_048302.1, on the reverse strand, counting down.
AGGTGCTCAGATATTCCAATAATAAGACCCATAGACGTATCTACATAGATATATACAAACTCTTGCAATAATGAAAATCCTGAGAGAGAATTTAATAAGTGTCAGTCACAACTATAAAGTGCATAAATACAAGAAGATGAAAAAAAAAGTGTATGCGGTGTGGGTATATGTGTGGAAATTAACTGGCAAGACAGTTTCTTTTTATTCACCATTATTGATTTCCATGCACCATAGTCAAAGTTCAGTGTACAATTTAAACAAATAATAGCAATTGAGATACAGGTCATTTCCTGGGTATTAGTATAATCCCAGCAAATCATTCATTAATTACCTAGGGAATGGCCTGTTACCAAGGCTCTTTTTGTTGTTGTTCTCATATTAAAATGAATATGCAGAGTAACCATTTCATCTTTTTCCTAGACTGCTTTTATTTCTTCAGTGTTGTGTGAAGGATGAGTCAAAACAGCACTGGTGATGCCAGCAGCCGGTCAAAATTATATAATCCATTTCAAAGGCTTGATCAGGGTTCTAATTTTAAATATGCTTGTGATGCGAAAAGCAATTAGAAAGACGTTCTTAAAAACTGATGGAAAAGTTTACTTTCCCCATCAGTCATCTCTTTAGGGGCTAATTTACAACTGAGAAGAAAGAATCATTGTACAAGCCAAAGTTGAAAGTGGCTCAAACAAATGTGAAGGAAAATCCCTTCGGCTAACCACAGGAAAGGAAGAAAGGTGGGTGGGGTATAGTTGCAAAGCTTTGCAATGAAAGAAGTTATTTTGGTGTCATGCTGAATCCTAACATGAAGAGTGTTCTCCAAACATCAGAGCTATCTTAGGCTATGTCTTCACTGCCAAAAAGATGTTTTTTGTTTTGTTATTTTACATTGAGATAACAAGCAATAGTTATCTCGCTGTAAAATTGTAGTGGGCACAAGGCATTTTTACCGCAAGATAGATAGGTAAAATCGATACTATAATTCTCAGCCTGTAAACTGACCTTGCCTAGTGGCACCTCATGACAGAACTACAGTAGTTTGTCTATACTAGGATTAAACTAGAAAGTTAGTTATCCCATGGTAAAAACACACTATTTATTTATTTTTTAACAGCAAAGACAAAGTCATAGAGTAAAGGGGGTTGTCTATATGTGCAAGCTGTTTATTAGTTACCATTTTATAACTAAGGCAGCCATATCTGTGAACTGAGAGGAGCCTGCATCTATGGAAGGGAGATTTCCACTGAATAGTATACTGTCCTCTTACCCCAACTCAGTACAAGACCCATTGATGTGTTTGGCCTTGCAAACCTGGACGGAGGAGAATCCTGGGAGCAGCTGGGTTCTAGACTCTTTTTGCCGAACCCTATAAGGATAAGTTGCACAAGCTATTACAGCCAGAGGCTATATTTTAGTAGAGTTGCTCGAAAAATTTCCAACAAAGATTTTTCCTCTCAAAACAGCGTTTAATTAAAAACACTTTTCACAGAAATCTCATTTTTGACCACTTTTTTCAATTTCCCAACATTTTTAATTTAGAAAAAAAAAATTCAGAGCTTAAACATGTCATTTAGAAATTGTGGGTTTTTCCCCACGTGCCAATGCTTTGTCACTGTTTCCCAACTGGCAAAAGTTAGAAAATAGAAAGAAAATGGAGGATAACCTACTTTACATACCTTTACTGTTAATCATTTAAAAGGTGTAAAAGTGGAATTATCCCTAATAGGGAAAAATGTAAAAAGGGGGAATATCCTTCCCCCAATTTTTACAAATGTGATGTATTGTTTTGAAGTTTCCCCTGGGAAATAGAAATTTTTGGGTCAAAAAAATTCAATAGATATTTATCTTGTAAAAAAAGAAAACAAGGGAAATAAATCATTGTCTTTTTGAAAACTACTTTTTAACAAGTTTATTTGTGTTAGCTGTGAAAGTGGAAATCATTTGTTACTTCATGGCTTGAGTGTGCTAATATGTTGCCAGAATTGTGTTCATATACTGTTCTTCAGTCCTCTCAATGCTCATTTTCCATTTTCATCCCTCCCCACCTATCTTGCTCCTTAAAAAAATAGTGTTTTGGTACAATATTTCCTATAGCATTTCTTTTTTGGTTGCTAAGTCTTCCATCTTATTAGAGACTTAATACACAGTATGAATAGAGATTGTGTGAAGTTTTCCATTGGTATGATTATCCAACATGGGCCAGGCTAGAAGGCTGTTGTCAGCTTTATATTCTGCAGGCAAAGGATGCAAAGAAGCCAAAAGATTTTATTTCAGTTCTCCTAAAAATTCAGTTTTCCTGGAAATCCCTTTCCATGTTTCCATGAAAAAATGCACATTGACTTTTTATCCCAATTAAAAAAAAAAAAAAGTCAAAATGTGATTTACACCCCCTTTTCCCCCCCCCCCCCCCCCCCATTGGAAAGGATTTCCATTTTCTGGAAAGCTCTAAGCATGTTTGTTTTTAATGGATGCTTTACTATTCAGCACTATGGAATGTTTAATGTGAATGTTAGTAAAGGCATTATGGAAATAATTTGCATAATTTCTTGTTTTGTTAGTTTATTTTCACAAATGCACTTACATGACACTCAGAAGGAGCTAATAACTACTTCCTTCCTGACCTCCTCTGGGGCATGGATTTTCACCTCCGTGTCCCCAATTTTTTTTTCAAATTTAGTGCCATTTTTTTTTCAAACTTAGTCATGCTATTTGATATTTAGTTGTCTAAGTAAAAATAGAGTTTCAGAGGTGCTGAGCATCTGCTGCTCAGAGACTTTTTTGGGGGGTACCTAAATATGGAATTAGATGTCTAACTTTAAGCACCTTTGTATTAGATGGGTATCCTCAGCTGATGTAAATCATTGAATTCAGTGGAGCTGAAAAAGGTTTGAGGATCTGGCCTTATTTGTCTGAAATGATGCAACATGTCTAAGGTAGAGATCAGGTCACCACATCTCAAAAAAAGATAAATGGAATTTGGAAAAGGTACAGAAAAGGGCAACAAAAATGATTAGCGGTATGGAACAGCTTCCATATGGGAAGAGATTAAGAAGACTGGGACTTTTCAGCTTGGAAAAGAGACAACTAAGGGGGATATGATAGGTCTATAAAATCATGACTGGTATGGAGAAAGTGAATAAGGAAGTGGTGTTGTTTACACCTTCACATAACATAAGAATGAGAGGTCATCAAATAAAAGGAAGTTTTTCTTCACACAATGCACAGTCAATCTGTGGGAATTGTTGTCAGAGAATGTTATGAAGGCCAATACTATAACAGGGTTCAAAAAGGAACTAGGTAAGTTCATGTCGGATAGGTCAATCAGTGGCTATTAGCCAGGATGGGCAGGGATGGTGTCCCTAGCCTCTGTTTGCCAGAAGCTGGGAATGGGCAACAGTGGATGGATCACTTGATGATTACCTGTTCCATTCATTCCCTTTGAAGCACCTGGCATTGGCCACTGTCAGAAGACAGGATACTGGACTAGATGGACCTTTGGTCTGACCCAGTATGGCCATTCTTGTGTGTGTGTGTGTGTGTGTGTAGTGCCAATTACATTGCTAGTGATATGCTAATTGGTGCAATCTCATACATTCCAAAAGCAACAGTTTTGCTTTTCCATAAGAACAGCAGCTACAACAGATGAAAATCTCTCCTGGCAGCAGAAGTTTAACAGTGGCCAGAGAGTGGAATGAACTCAGAAATACTGCAAACTGCTCCTTTTCAAAATCAAATGTTGCAAGAGGGTTTCCTCACACCATGATCCCATCAACTCCAGTGTTTCCTCTTTCCTATTCACATTTGTTATGTGAGCAAAAATGTAAAAACTACAATTCTATGCAGTATACGCCCAAACCCAAACCATTTCTTTTCCAGTAGTGTATCTCTAATCTGTTGAGTACAGACTAATCAATTCATGCAGCGAGCACTAGTATTAGGTATTATTACATATTATTAGTATTAGGTACATTACAAATGTAGGTGCAGATACTCAGCTGGGGTAAATTGTCAAAGCTCCATGGAAGTGGATCTGCCTCTTAGAATGTCTCTTACCATGTTAAGATGCAACAGTTTCTTGCTCATTCTAACTTTTAAACTAGTGCTACGGAAGATGGCAATTACTGCCAAATTTCTAGATATAATATAACATTTCTTTCTTAGCATCTGATCATAGAAGTGGCAGTCAGGAGGAGAAAGGGAGATGCTGAGGCTAGTGTAGTTTGGTTATTGAAGAGGAAGCAAAGTTGCAGATTAGCTGAGTGAGAAACTTTTAATAAAGATGGGCTTATAACTTCAGTATTAAAAGTCCAGGCACTAAAGGAAATACAGAAGTTAAAACGAAAGTGGCAGAGTCACAGCAACTTAAATAGCAGTGGGCATCCTTGGTGAGTAGAAGGCATCAGAATACATGCAGACATAATTACATCTTCATGCCCCATTGCCAAGCAGCTTCAAAGCAAGACTCACTAGCAATAGGATTTTTTTTTCTTACTCCATTTGAAGGACAGCAGGAATTCAATTTGCTCTTTAAAGTGGTAAGGTGTCAGAAGAGAGAGGGGTGGGGTCCACATGGGAATGATACTCTAGAAACACACTTGAAAAATAACCCCTTAATAGTAAGGAAGCAGCATACATAGAACACCCAGCATTCATTGAACTAAAGACAGCACGGTTCTACTGCCACCTTGCTATCAAACAATGCTGCATCATTGGAGTCCAAATCTCAGGCAATAATAGCTACTAAAGCAGGACTGGTCATCCATATTAACAATTGTTTGCATGCAAAAAATACTACCTTTCTATTTAGAAATATTTGCTGTGTAAAAACAAGTATTTAGAAATTTAGTTCAGGGAAAAATATTCTCTCTACTAACAGTTTTTTATAGTGGAAATGGGGAAATTCTAATTTAGCAACCATGATTTTTTTTATGAATTTGCCCCGGTCAGTAGAATTTTGTTGTAAAATTCTACTAATTTCCACAGCAAGTGTCACAGTCTTCTACTCTGCTCCCTGTTTCCTGAACAACTCAAGAATTAAATTTCAATTTGCCAGAAACAGTTTCAGTCACTCTATAGCAAGGGTAGGCAACCTATGGCATGTGTGCCAAAGGTGGCACGCGAGCTGATTTTCAGTGGCACTCACACTGCCTGGGTCCTGGCCACCAGTCCAAGGGGCTCTGCATTTTAATTTAATTTTAAATGAAGCTTCTTAAACATTTTAAAACCCTTATTTACTTTACATACAACAATAGTTTAGTTATATATTATAGACTTACCGAAAGAGACCTTCTAAAAAAGTTTAAAATGTATAACCGGCACGCGAAACCTTAAATTAGAGTGAATAAACGAAGACTCTGCACACTACTTCTGAAAGGTTGCCGACCCCTGCTCTATAGGATGCTGGAGCATCCTATAATCCAATGGAAACCATATTTTAACCAACCAGAATTCATTCCTTTTTTTTTTTTTTTTTTGGCCAGGACCTCCCACTAGCTGCTAGAAACAAGTTGAAATCCCTCTTCACTACCAAGCATCATGGTTAAATCAACACTCAATCATCAGAAACAAGAGTACATCACAGTTTAGCCTAATATTGGGACTTAGATGCCTAAATACCTTTATGGATCTGGGCCCAACTCTATATGTTCTTTGCTCCCTTTGGCTTCAGCCAGTCAGTCCCCTCCATCTTTCAGTGCTACTTTTCTCTTTCCTCCAGAGTTTTTCCTTCATTGGTGTTGTGTCATTTTTCATTAAAAAAACAATTGCCAGGTTAGCCGCCTTAGGCCATGAGGAAGTAAGAATCCACAGACTGTGGGAAAGCACAAAAACAATAAACAAGAATTACAACAAACCAGATAAGGCAACTGATGTGTTGGGACTGCTGCTTGTAACATTGATCACAATCATTCCACTGTTATCTTGTGCCCTTTGCCTGTTTGGTCTAGCCACCTGTGGTTTCCCATTCCTGCCCCCATGCGAAGCTAGGTGAGGCAATAAATCAGGTCAACTCCCAGACCCAATCACATGACCAAACATGTCTTCTCTACTAGCAAGAATGGTTAGCTTCAAGTGGCTCCTAAGAAAATCCAGCACAGCAAAAAAATGCCTCTTGCAAGTAAGAGTACTCCTGCTTCTTTTGCAGTATATGGACAAAAGGAAATAAAAAAGTAGCTCGGCAGTTAGTCCATTTCAGTGGTATCTCCTTCTTTGAGCCTGTCTTGGAGACTTTTGCATAAGTTTTACGTTTCAAAGGGTTTTAATAAAACCAATATACCCTTCTGTATCATTCCCTGAACAAATCTCTCATTTAGACTTTCTCTTACTTTCAGTAGCTTGTTGCTGCTCTGTCATACTCTTTAACCTTTAACAGTTGTCAATTGCTAGATAGAGTTTGATTTTTATTTTAAAAGATCCAATACATGAGTTGCATCACTAATCTCTTGCATGTGCCACTCAATTTGTGTTTTTAAGTGCAGTACCCATGAACACAAATTTGTAACATGACCAAGTGAAGACTGGGCAAGTAGTGTTTAAATGCAGTTTTATCACTTTTTATGTAAATGTGCTATATTTATAGTTCAAGGAAGCAAAGTCAGGGATGAGTGGTGGATCAGTGTTGGAAGTCTGAATGAAGCAGGTCTTAAGGAAGGATTTGAAATAGAGTGAAATTGCTTTTAATTAGCTGAAACATCATGCAGTCTGTCAAAATCATCCTCATCCCTAGAGAACTAAATTGGTTTTCTGGCACATTATGACTAAAACTGAGGAAAAAGTTGTCACTGATGTTGGCTAGGAGAAAAAACAACCCCAAACCTTTCATGACAAATAAATCATCTGGCATGCTTTTCTATTGGTTTTATTTTCAGTATAACAAAACTTGGAAATGAAACTCACTTTTCATTTTGATGAAGCTATGCTTCCATTTTTACCAGTACAAAATGTTGCCTTAATTAGCAAAAATAACTTAGAAGAAAATAAAAGTTATATTTCCTTTAAATAAATAATGTTACATAAATTAACAGTAATTTAATTAAAGGAAAAGGTGCTAGAGGCCAATGCCAAATTTCACTTTCCCCAAATATTTAAGAATATTGGTAAATGTGAGCACTGATCACAAATAGCTCATATTTTGAATGGTAAAAATTGGTAGATTTGGTTGTCACTGCATCCAAATAGTTCCAACATACAGTTCTGGCTGGTAGATGGGAGGGTGATTCCATCTTGGCTTTAACTGCCTATAACTGCAAAAGTGTGACTTTCGGGGGGTGGGGGGAGGTTGAGAAATCCTATAGAACAGGCGTAGGCAACCTATGGCATGCGTGCCGAAGGCAGCACGCGAGCTGATTTTCAGTGGCACTCATACTGCCTGGGTCCTGGCCACCGGTCTGGGGGGCTCTGCATTTTAATTTAATTTTAAATGAAGCTTTTTAAACATTTTAAAAACCTTATTTACTTTACATACAATAGTTTAATTATATATTATAGACTTATAGAAAGAGACCTTCTAAAAACGTTAAAATGTATTACTAGCACGCGAAACCTTAAATTAGAGTGAATAAATGAAGACTCAGCATACCAGTTCTGAAACGTTGCCGACACCTGCTATAGAATCTATTTGCTGGTGATGGTTCAAAAATGGTTGTTACAGGATTCAGAAGGGGTAGTTGGGTCTAACAGGATGAAGTACAGAGTGAGGTGTAACGGCTATATTTGGCCTTGCAGTATTGCAGTCTCAAAACTTTTGCAGTTTTATGGATTTATAAAACATATTTTACCTGTGAAAGATTTGAAAGATTTGGTATAAATCATATATTTGACACTTAAGTGTGAAGGTAATTTTTTGGGCCACATTTCTTTAAGATTTAATTCAAGTAACAGTGGCCTGTTAATATATCTGAATCCCAAGTACTTGTTTTAATTATAGCACTCTGCATTTCTATAATGCCTTTCAGCTGAGGACCTCAACGCACTTTGCACACAAATTAAGGCTTGCTACACCCCTATGGTGCAGGAAAGAGAGAGAGAGAGGAAGGAATCACTTCACATACATTTGAAATCTGGGAAGCCACTACTCTTAAGTGAGACTAAGGGGTTCACAGGCTGAACCTTTCTCTAGGGAATACCTCAAACACTCAACCACATTCACTAAAACAACTGGCAGTTGTGAGAATATTAATGGTGGCCATTGTAGGAACCTGGGTAAAATGTAATCATCCAAGCTGGATTTTGGCCGGGAAACAAGGGTAAACAATAAAGCGTACTGGTGAAAAAAGTGAAACTTTAATGTCCTTACAAACCTAACAGAAAGTGTGTGTGTGGGGGCGGGGGGAACAATTGGGTTTTGCATTACTTTAGCGGTTTTGACATAACTTTGGCAAATTCAGGCTTCAGTTTTTGTTGTTTTCAGTTCAGTTACAATTTGATACAGGATTAAGAGTAAGTCTTTTAGCGGTGAAATAGATCTAACAAACAGGGTATGTAACAATTGCAAAGCTCGTTTATTAGAGGAAACTAGGATGAGATTTCCAGAGATTTAGCTATGCTGTTCTCATTATTTTTAACGAGTTATGTGGCTAAATCCCCTAGTCATTTTTGAAAATCTCTAATTCTAAGTGAACCTTGGGATTAGATTTCTGAACTGGGTTTTGTGTCCCTAATTGACAGCTTGCAAATACTATAGGTTTGATGAAATGTACAACATGAGGTAACAAAAATGAGTGCCCCAGCAGATTCAAGCTTGATTTCAAGACCATGCCAGTACCAAATATAAGTCTACACCCATTTTTGAACTAGACCACATTTAAGACTCAGTCTGGGTATATTCAAACATCTTTCAGACAAGAAATCAGAAGGAATAGAAAAATCATGTTATGAATGGGAGAAGAAAATCTTTGTCTATCAGTAAATCAACTTTGATTTAAAGTTAGATCACCAGCGATCTGTAATTCAATAATAGGCTCAGTTTCTCCAGAATTAGTTTTCATATATCACAAGTTTCTTACTGCTAAAGTGATCTGTTGAATTCAATAGACATAGTCTATTAGGTAAATTTGTACCAGAAGATGGAGCTGAAGAGCCTAAATTCAAGATCTTTGTGGCACAGTAAAACTATGTTTCAGCAGTGATCACCTGAGTTTTCTATTCTTCATTGATGAGATCAAGCAATGCAATCATGCTTGCAGCTCTTTCACATTCTTGTTACCTTGCAGCTTTAAAAAAGAAAGTAAAATATAAATAAAGGTTCAGATAAAAAACAAAAGTCAAACAAGGTTATCCTACAGTAAACTTACCCTAGAGTATTCTGTTTACTGAACATAGTGAACTAATACATAAAATTGGGATACGGTACATTAATTCAGTGCAATTTAGAATAACTTTTTGGGTCCCAATTCTGCACATAGTAGCTTTACTTCTCGTTGGGGCAACTCTCAGACATTAACCCCCCATGGAACTACTTGTGTGTAAAGGTTCTCATGGACACAAACATCTGCTGCATTTGGAGCTTAATTCTTTGTTGATTGTGAAAAGTAAAGGACCTGTTCCTGCAGATCTTTCATATACAGAACATTTCTTGAAACCAAAGGGGTTACAGGGGAGCTTTTCAAAGGTAGAAATAGCAGTTAGGTCTCTAACTCTCACTGATTTCCAATGAGAGTTAGAGACCTAACTGTCATTTCTGCCTTTGAAAATCTCTTCCTATATACACGAAGAACTTGCATAATTGGACGTAAGGTAAATGGCCCTAGTAGTCTATGTTTTTGCTATGCGACTTTCTTTCCTTTAAGTGGGCTATCAGCATGAATTTGTGAACCCCATTTTCAGGACTTTTATACACAGTAAATCTGCATATGCATAAACAGACAAGGAATAGATTTTTTAATAAAAAATGTCCAGTTAATCATTACAAATGCACCAAAAAAAGCCGCCTTTTTCTTTGTCTACGTTTTTAAATTAAAAGTGTATTAAAACAACATTAGGTGCCTTACTTAATCCCACCAAAGTAAGATAAACACAATTAAAATACCATCTTCTGCCTTGCTGTATGTTCTATAAATTGCAGGGGTCTCCAAATGCATCCACAATGACCAATCTCTGTGTACATGTCACATGCGCTACAATTTTTCGTCACATCAGGCTGTGATAAGAACAGATTCAAAGCCTTAACTCAACATTTCTTTGCTTTCATGGTTTTAAGTCAAATCTTTAATTAATGTTTGAAAACCACTTTGAAGATTAAAAAGTACTCTCTAGATGCTAAATATAAAACAACCATATCCTGTCTGTAACAGGGTGGAATGCCTTGCAAGGGCCTGGGACTAGCCCACTCTGATTACTGAAAGAGGCACACTTGAGAGGGAGCAGGTGATTTCCTCCATAAAGAGTAGCTGGGTGGTCTCATAAAGAGGTCTGTTCAAGGAGTGTAGAGATTGTTAGGAGTGAGTAGGCTTTGGCAGAGTCTGGGTATTTGGGATTAAGACTCCAGCTAGAAAGGGCTGGGAGTAGCCTCATAAGGTAGGAAGAGAGCCTGTGCAAGCAGGGGAAAGCCTACAGAGCTTTCTGGGCAGAAAGGCCTGACAGTGAGACGAGAGAGACACTTGTTTGTTGCACTCTAACTTGGGACAATGGGGAGTTTGTGTTTATTCTATGTGGATAAATCCCAACCTCAATTAGGGGTATTTTTGGCCACAGAAGAAGTGTAGAGTCTGTAAGGATCACTGAAAAAGAGGGGGGAAAGGCAGGGTGCTCCAGAGTTATCACTGGTCATGAGGAAGTGCTGAATGGTGGCTGACCCCTGTTACCCTGCCATTGACTTTCCTGCAGAACTCCATATTGATTTCAATAGGGAATTCTCCATGCAGTTTAATAGTCTTGGGCACTCACTTACTGGTAGGTAGCACTAACTATGGCTAAACTACATGAATGCTGTCAATAGAGTAAGTGTCTGTGTCTCCCTATACTCTTTCTTCCTGTCCTTCAGTAAGGATGCAAGTCCTTTCCCTTGCTGGCTACACAATCAATTTACTCCCAATCTACTCATCCAGCCATTCTGGCTATGGCTTTCCCCTGTTTTCTTTCACATTTGTATCCTTCCTCCCACACATCCAGTCAGGCCTGTTTCTTCAGGGTATACATGTTCTGACCCTATTTAGTCCTCCTACCTTTCTCTCACTCCTCAAGATTGTGCTATTGAACCCCGTGGCCCACTGCATCCCTATTTTTCTGTTCATCCATTCACTGAAGTCCCCAAAGCTTGCGCTCGCTCGCTCTCTTCCCTCCTCAATGCAGTCTCCTTTCTCCTAATTCTGCCTGTCCTGCAGAACCATGGGTACTGATAAATTTGGTGGGAAGAAAGCTGAGTTTTACTATTAACACCTTTTAAATAAAATTACCCTTTCTTCTGTCAATAAAGGGTTAACATTAATGGGCTATATATGATTAACAGCATAACAAATGCTTAACCCTTACCATATTGACCTTTTCCAGTCTGCAAATAAATTAAAGATTTTTATGTTTTCTGTGTTAGCAAGCAGTAAAGGTTAGGAAAAAAGCAGATTAGCAATAGCAGATGAATGAAAGGCGTATATAAGATTTGACACAATCAGGGAAGACTGGTTTTGGCTTGTCCTCTGTGAAATCAACCCGTTTTCAAGTCAGTTGGGTTAGTATGTAAACTGTGTTAGCATAAATGCACAACACACCTCTGACAAAAAGTAAAGCAGTTTAAACAGAATAAAATTATCCATGTAATTGCTATGTAATTATTGTAACTACTGACCATGTGCAATCAGTATCAGGTAATTATGTTAATTACCTGGAATCCAGTTGCTATGGCCAGTTTTATGGTATAAAAAAACTCTGGGACAGATTCATCATTATGTGACTGCTGTTTCTTAGCAGAGTAACTTAACTAAAATCAATGGGTTATCCTGGTGTAAAACTGGGGTAATGCTGGGACAAATCAGCATAGCTTCAACTGCATGTCATTCAAAGCAATCTGCAGTAACACGGAATTACTACTTTTTTTTTTTCTGGAGCATTGTTACATAATTGTATGTGTCCAGCGAAGGGGAAGGGACTGAGGAGGAAAGAATTACTAGGCACAAGCTCTGTAATAATATAGGCAGTGCTAGATAAGGCTGAGTAAGGAAAATGAAATGCACACATCTCTCTTCATAAGGCTGTGTTTTGATGCCTTCCTTCTTACACTTTGTATTCCAGCTACTTCATAGTACGTTCCAAGAGCTTTATAACATAAAGGGTGCACCATACTGAGGGAAAAATGTATTAGACATACATCTATGTCTATTGCATCTCCACTGAAGATGGGATGCTCATTGAAATCAATAGGAGTGCTATATGAAGGCCATTATATGGCCCTGGTGACATTAATAGCAACAACAAATTCTATAAACCAATGAATTTGACAGGGGTGAATATTTAGCCTGGGTTCCTGCTAATTTAAAGCCTGAACCTATGGTCCTTTTATACACAGCTCTCACTTAAATCACTGGACTCAGTTCAGACTACTCCAGATTTAACTTGTGTAACTGATTAGAATCTGATCCTGATTGTTTAAATGCATGTTCTAGATATGCAAAAACAGCCAGAGCAGACCTTTGGGTGTCTGCTTATACTTGCAGCTGGTTATTTGTCACAACCACAATGAAAATAATGGAGTGGGGGGAAGTGTAAAAACATTTTCACTTTAAAAAGAAAAAGTCAAGAAAGCAATATTTGAAGTATTCTCTTGTCATGGGAAATTGTGAAATAGCCTTTATTTTACAGTAAAAATGTCTATAAAATGTCCACTTAATACTGTTAGCTAATAGTTTAAACTCCACTTGTCCTCCACTATTGTAGAACAAATAACTAAACAGAACCACATTTATACAGATTCATAGAGAAGATTTAACTGAGGCTGTGTGGGCACAGAGGTCTGCATATAACAAGCCAGTTGCTAGTGAGTCCTAGCTGAATTGCAGAACATCAAGCTGAAAAAATTTTCTTTAGCATTTTACAATATTTTTTAGCCCAAAAGCTTTGAAAGAACTCCTCTGCACTTCATAACAAGCTTGTATTTTATGAAAACATGCATAGGACTGGTACTGGATAAGAATTAGGTTGTAATTTTCTAGTTTATAACTTGAGTTGGGTGAACTACACAAGGACATCATATTCCTGGGGCTATTAATCTAAAAACTGAAATAAGACCATAATTAGCTGGATCTCATTATAAACAACAGCTGCATTCACTGTTTTGTTTTGCATTATTGTGGTTGAAACTAAATTGTTTAAAAACAAACAAAAATGCACAAAGATGGAGGGATAATTTCATAGACAATTATTAATCTGCAAAAGCCTCAGTGTTTTACCTTATACACTTTTTGTCAAATGGCTATAACATCCCAGATATTTTCTAATTAGTCTCTTTCAATCTCCTCCTATCAATTTCATTTCCCAATACTACATTTAACACTGACATTTCAAAGCTTGTATTTTTTTATGCTAAACACTTAAATTGCGGAATTAATTTGTCTTAAAAGAGAATGTATAACAATAAAACAGATTAATATTCCTGCCAATGTTTGGAGTACTGTTAAGAAAGCTCTTTCTCACTCTGTTTTTGTCCTTGAATATGTTTCCCAGAGCACTATTGCATTTCTTTGCTATAGAGGAGAGAAAAGACTTCAATTGCTGCTACACATTACCCCCCAAAATGTATTAGTGCTACTGAACCAAGGATACAACCTAAGGATATGACTTGGCAATTTTTTTAAAGGGGGAATTAAGGTTGTAGCTAAATCATATGTCTCCTAAATACAAACAAAAAAACACAAGAATATTTTACCTAAACCAGTAAATAAACAAATAATAAACATTTCAAGTTAACTGCCTTTGTCTTCCACCTCACAATTTAATAAATAGTTTTTCTCCATTCTGTGCCACACAGTAAAGAAAACAAATGTGGGTCTTGATGCAATAGCCACTGAAGCAGTTGGAAGTTGGGCATGGAATTGGGCCCATAGTGTTCAAACCAACTGCATCCTCTAGTTCATACAGACATCTAAATGTGTTGGAGAGAAATAATAAAAATCAAGCTTACTTTACAGTCTCTTGTGCTTCTTTAACACAGAAAACTGTAAAAATAGTTTTCCATCATTTTACTTTGCAATTGCTCCTTTTATGAGACAGCTGTTGACATGAGATGTTTATTTTTTTAATATCTGCATTATTAAATGTAACAGTGAGCAATTATGAAAATAAAGTTTCTCCTCTTGGTATTGTCAAGGAAACAGCAAGCCCATCAAGTTCAGTCTTTTTTCCAAATTGGCTTTCGGTCACTTCTGTGACTCTCAGTAAGAAACCTACTTTGCAGTATATCATCATTCTCAATTCTCACATGACTCATTTCAAAATTGTTCAATGAATCTTTCGACATATGTTTTTAAATATGTGTGTTTTTGTTTTATGGTAGTGCTTAAAAAAGGCTTTATGTTAAGTAGGCACTAAGTCTAAACCCATAAAACCAGAAAAAGGTCTAATTGCTGTTTGCTATAAATAATCCATGCAAAGTGGGGTCTATGAAGGATGAAAGTCCATAAAAAGAATACCATTGAGTGATAAAACCAATCTGTTTGCCTAAATTTTAACTGGGATGTGAATGTTAGCTCATAGGTTTCAGAAACATTACATTATAAATGCGATGCTTCCAGTCTATTGTAAATATTGAAAAAGAGGAGATAAACACTGACTAAGATGCTTTGGCTAACATGGGCTATATTCTGTCCCAATAATTGAGGCAACTGAATTATTCTTGATGTCCACTTGTATAATTTGTCTATTGGTGTAAAAGTTTTATATGGAAGCAGAAAGTTTTTCTTTGAACATAATATAAACCAGCATGTCTTTAGTACAGTGAAAACATCAAGTGCTCAATTCAGACCTTATGTAGATTGAGTGTTTGAAAGGAATGGGACTATTGATGGAGTAAGGGACTACTCAACATGAGTCAGGATAGTAAAATCAAGCACTCTTTTTTTTTTTTTTTTTTTTTTTTTTGCCGTTTCTATCATTAAAAAAACAAAAGACTATGGTTGAAACTTAACTATGATCACCATTCATGAGTTATTTCCTATTCTCAGTATAGTGTGAGAGAGACTCTGGGGATCTTATACATTGATAAGGTAGTGAGATCATATACGCCGTAAGATCCCAAGGACATTTCTGTATCGATGGTGATCCCACCTTCACGTATTCTGTTGGGAGGAGATGTTAGTGAGGGATTCCCCTTGGCTGTACCTATCCCACTCTTTCCCAGAGCTCTTTCCTCTGTCCTATACTGACTTCAACAGAGCTACACTGATTTACACCATGTGAGAATCTGGATCTGTGTTGGAGTCTCTACTATCTTTTCTAACTAAGGGCTTGTCTGCACATGGAGTTATTCCTGATTAACTATCCCTGATTAAATCCCTCTGTGGACATTTTTATTCTGGTCTGTGCCAGTGAGGTTAATGTTGGCAAATAGGGACTTCTAATCTGAACACTGTAAATATATATATTTAGTGTTGTTGCATTTATAGAATAATTTCCTCCTGGACTCCCTTAAGTGCCACATTTCAGTCCAGGGTGAATTTTTACAGGCAAGTTCTTATGGAAATAGTAATATCTCAACCATAATGGCATGAACAGTGCTGCTATAATACACAATTAAAATCTGTCTCTAACGTGATATTACAATCCATTACCTCCCTTGACAGCTACAGTGGACACTTGACACCTAAATTGATATATTAATCCCCACCTTTTGCTAACCTATTGATTAGTAATGCTAATGTATCTTTTCCCCTTTTGTAAACTGCTGCTACTGATTTGTGAGCATGCACCTGCTTAATGCTTTTCTTGTGCTTTGGGCCAGATATGCAGATCTCTTTAGAAATACAGATTGGGAGGCCAGAGATGGAATAAAATAGATGATGTAAACCTTTCTGATCTTGCAACGTCTGGCTAGGAAGACATAAGAATATGATAAGAGCAGAGGCCAGATAATCTGCAAAGCGAACTTTGATTATGCAAGCCACTTAATGGTGAGAGCTTTACAGAGAAACTGAAACTGAATTGGAAAAGTTTGGCACCTGCAGTTGCTCTGAATATTCCTGCAAATATCTTGTTCTGTTTGGACAAGCTGAGGGCAGAATTATATGAGAGGTGAATAGTAATTTTATTGCTTGAAGTTCAAAAGGAAATTATATATGCCCATTTTCTCTACAGCATGTTTTGGCTTGTATTTGATTCTGATAATGGATAGTGCAATGGATTCTATAGTTAGCAGTCACAATATTAATAAATGTATCCTACATTCAGTTTAAACTGAAAAAGCATACTGCCTAAAATAAGGAAAGTACCGATATAAAGTGAAAAGGAAAATGTTGTCCTTAATAAAGTTAGTCTTTTCTTAACATACTGGTATAAAATCATATTATGTTTCAGTACAGTTTCCTGAAATGGGGTTTAACATTCTTTATTAATTTTATCCATTCAAATTACCAATGCACTACTAGTCCCTGTGAAAACACCATGGAAAATAGAGATACTAATTGGATACTTTCCCTGGGAAAAATAGTTTTGTTAAAGGGAATATACACCAGCACTGTGGGTTATCTGGTAGGACACTCCTTGCTGTACCTTAGCTACTAGCTGTTTTGAACACCATTCCAATCACTCTCATTTAACCTTACACTTAAATAATAAACAAAATACTTACGTTTCAAAGATGATATAATAAAGAATATGAAATGTATTTATTTCTCTTGGCTTTTAATTAAAGCGTCGTTAGAGCTTGGGTGAAAAACAGGAAAGTGTACTTATTAGAAACAAAGTGCAAGAGCTATAATGTTTGTAATTAAAATTAAACTTTTTAGATGTTACAACAAAAGATAAAACAAGTCCTCAACAACTAAAAGTTAACAGCAGATGTAGAAGATACTTTAAAGGAATCACTAGAACATACTATTAAATAAAGCAGTGTTGTCTACAGAGGCACAGGGTGTGGCGCTTGGAAGACTTGTTTTATCTCACAGATTTGTAGATTTCAAGGCCAGAAGAGACCCACCGTGATCAACGTGTATGACACAGGCCATAGAACTTCTTCCAAAACCCAACAAAAAACAAACAAACAAAAAACCCCACAAAAAAAAACAAAAACCTAGAGCATGTCTTTTAGAAAAACATCCAATCTTAATTTAAAAATTGTCATGATCTTGAATCCATCATGTCCCTTGATAAATTGTTAACCTCACTGCTAAAAATATACACCTGGTTTTTCATCTGAATTTGCTCTGTGACCTTGGACAACTCATTGAGAACCAAATCTTGCCATCTCCTTCCTAAATGGGCATGAAAAGCAACCAATAGCAGTGATAGTACAATGAAGGGCCCATGCAGGGGCACTTCATAGCCCTGACATTCAAGGTAAGTGGAGATTTAGGCAATGTGGGATAAAGGATAAAGAGTATCATGGGAATTGATCATTGATCTGTGGGGATGGGTGGGTACTGCTGATACTAATGCAGATGATTTTCCATTTTCCAGTGGCTCATATAAGGAGAAAAATGATCTTCATATTTAGCAGGTCATAGTCTAGCCTTGAATGCATGCATAAAGAAACCATAGGCAATAGTAGGAGCATATGCATCTAAGCTTAGAATCTGTCTTGACAAGTTTGCAATCATTACTATAATTAACATTACAGTAGTATCCAATGTCTCTACTGAGGTGAGAGTCCCATGGTGCAGGATGCTGCACAAAAATAAAATAAGACAGTCCCTTTCTCATCACTGGTACCATTTATTTATTTTTTTGTTTCTTTTCTGCTTGGACAATGAAACTTGACTGACTATTCTTATTATTTGGTTCCTGTGCATTAGCATATTGTTGTGGGTTTAGGTAGAAAGAACCATTAGATCATCTAGTCTGACATCCTGTGTATCACATGGCACCAGCCAGCACCCACATGCTAAACAAAACAATGGAAAAGAGACCAAAACTCAAAACATTGCAAGGACATGAGGAGTGGTTAAGCACTGGAATAAATTGCCTAGGGAGGTTGTGGAATCTCGATCATTGGAGATTTTTAAGAGTAAGTTAGAATGGTCTAGATAATACTTAGTCCTGCCATGATTGTAGGAGACAGAACTAGATGAGCTCTCTATATCCCTGCCAGATAGATGATTCTATGACATGTTCAAATTGGGAATGGAGGGTGGAATTAGGAGGGGAACTGCTGCTTTCAATAATATTAAAAAAATACATGAAAAACTACATATTAATGTATAAGATTTTTATAAAACTCTTATTTCCCCTTACAGCTTAAGCTCCAAACTAAATTGGCATTGTCCCTTTTAAGTGAGACCAACTATTGAGGTTAAATTGCACAAAGTATGCTAGAGTTGAAACCATTTTAGAAAAACCTACCATCAAAGCTCTAATTTCATTTGAATTTTGTTGCAATCTCTCTTCTGACTTGTGACACTTGTGTCATAGATATTCCTGATGAAAGTTCATGTTTCAGATGATATAGTATCCTTGAGTTCCTGTAAGTCTTCTTGTGCAAAACAAATCCCTGGCTGATTGACTTGTGCAATTTGAGATTCAGCCCTAGTCACTTGGGCTTAGAGCAGAGAATATATTCTGAAAATGCCATGTTATCAGTGGATTGTCAAGCTATTTCTGATTTAGCCTTCGGCTCTGACCAGACTGTCCTGCTTTCTGAGATAGTAATAAAAAGATAAGCCTTCAGACTTAGAAAAGCCTTATTTGCATTCAGATGAGGTATTTTTCCAGCATCTTTTTTTATTTTATCTTATACAAATTATCATAGATTTGATCAAAAGCAGAGAAAAGAAGCAAAAATCCAAAGACAGGTTAACAGGAGAGTTTCTTATTATGATAACTTTGGTAGATAAACTAATACATACAAAAATGTCTTTCTACTCGCTTAAGTCTACTATGCAGTGTATTAAGTTATTGATCGGGGTATTAGATGTGACACTGAAATGTCAAATAACTTCACAACAAAATGAAATACAGAGCTCCCTCTTTATAAGGCTGCTCTCGAAATACTGATATCATTCCCTACACCATTGCATTCTATTACATTTAGTAACGTCCCTTGGTAACACACACATGCACACTTAGTAGCATGCCAAACATTTCATTCTTTAGAACAATTTTAAAGAGAAGGAACACTGTGAATATAATATTAATATATGCACATTTTTAAATGGCAACCTTAGTTTCTGAAGCCTTCTCTGATATGTAACCAATAGGAAACTGCCTTGCAACCTGTATCTTTATTCATATATATCACCTACTACTAATAATGTCCTCATATAAATTTAGCATATAAGAGGACAGGTGCTCAGCCAGTATACATCAATATAATTATATTGGTCTAAGAATGTAAATTTGTGACATTTGTCCATGGCAGACATGGTAGGCAATGCAAATATAGGTCCTGATCCTGCAGTTTGATCTTTGCTGAAAGACACTTTTGCTGGTACAAATCAAATTGCAGGATAAAGACCAACATTTGGTTGCTGATGGCAAACAGATTCCTTCTCCTATATGCTACATGCTATTGTAGGGGAAATATATATTTCATGTCATTTTCCTCATACTAGTACATTTCAAAAGATAAGTACCTCTTAGCATGACTAAACTCAGAATATTGTTTAAAAATGGCAGGCTTCGAGAATATTCTAAATTGGTATAATTTATTTAAGATTATTTGTATAGAGTCATATGTGAATTATAGACACTCTTTTATAGCACAAGATGTGAGAGAACAAAAAAGAATGGAAATGACTTCCCCAAAATGTAAGAGCAGTCCTCAGCAATATTGTGTGGCTGTCAGTGGTTTGCGAAGTATGTCATACTCTTTCTTTTTAGCTGCAGCATGTTTCCAAGGCTGAAGAAGGAAGTGTTCAACTCCAAATCTGATTTTATAAAAGACAAAGAGCATAAAAAACCCTGGAGACATTGATATGAATTTTGAGAGATTTTTATAAGATTCCCTATGCCTCTCAAGAAGCCCTAAAGGAAGCAAGTATTAAAGAATTACTGATAACATTAATTTACTTAAAGTAAATGGGGTGGGGGTGCATAGCAAGAGAATTTGTCACAGCCCCAGTCAGATTCCCTGAATCTGTGAATCCTGCTGAACATCTACCACTACAATATTACCAAAGAATATGTCTATGCCTGCAGACTGATGAAGTTGTCAGCATAACTGACCAACTGTACCTGACTAAAATATACAAGAGGATATGAAAGATCACCATTTAACATGACTGATACAATCTCTACTAGAGAACTGACATTTTTACATTGAACAGTGCAGGAAGTGGAGTTGATGGTGGAGACAGAAAAATTGCTACCAGAAGGGAATGAGCTCTTGCCAATACTCAACATCTACATGAATGGTCAATTGATTCATCTCGGCACAAGAAGTTTTATCTAGATCAATGGGCTATGTATTGCTGCCAAAGCCAAAGATCTCACCCAGATCGAAGCTATGATAACATAAGCATGGGCTGGAGTCTCAGTCTATTACACCAAGAACCAATTGCATGCCACCCAGCCAAAATGCAGATGAGTTTCTTCCATCTTCAGAATTGTGAGGCAAATAGACAACTCAACGTCACCTGGAATTGGACTATCACTTGTCCATTGCTGGAATCTGCCTACAGTGGAGTGACACTAGCCCACACTCTCTCCCTAAGGCACATGTGGAGAAGACAAAAGGCCAAGTTAGGACCCAGAACAACAACATACTCACAAAGCTTGCAAATTCAAAATGGGGAACCAACCCGGCAACACTAAGAACTACTGCAGGTGTACATTGCTATTTGATTGCCAAATATACATATCTCGGAAAGATCATCTCATGCAAAAGATACTGGATCCTGTGCTGAATAACATTAAAATACAAAGTCTTCTGCTAGGTTAGTATTGGGGTTGGGCCCCCATAGCAGTGGATGTTGGAATTAACACCCCATTGTGATGCATAGAATTGGGTCCTACCTCTTAGAATTATTGTTTCAAGCTGTCTGCAGACTCAGACATTCTGCTTTGCTTTGTTTTCAAGCATTTCTGAACAACTATGAAAACTAGAAACGTAACTTTTATTTAATGAAACTATAATGTTCTGATGTAATCACATGATTCCAGGAGCTGGAGCCCTAGAGATGTGCCCATATTGCTTGTGTTAATTTCCTAATGCTTTTTTCTGCAGTACGCAGTATGCTTTGGACTAATATTCAGGACACCTCGATTCTATTACCAGTTCTATCTTTGATTCAGAGTGTGATCTAGGGCAAACCACTTTACTATCTGTGCCTCAGTTTCTCTATTGGTAAAATGGGGATAATAAGGACCACTTTTTAAAGTACTTTGAAGGATACAGATGAAAAATGCTATAGAAACTCTTTATAGAGGCTGTTTTCTTTGAAAGTACTTCATCATTTGGCATAACAGACATATTACACCTAAGCACTTCACAGCAACCTAAATGGAGCTTCACATTAACTCAACAGACATTATAAGCTTCAGAGTGACACACAAAGTGACAAATCCTGGAATTTTATAGTTTATATTTAGTTGTTACACTTATTCAATTATTTTAATCCTTTATCGTAAATCAGTGGCTTTAACCCCGGCTATGCTTGTGCTACTGTGGTTTCAGGGCTGTAGTGGAGGCCATACAGTGGCACTGAAGCTGCTCTATGGCATGATGGGAAAATTCCTGTTCCCTGCATGTCTTCCTGCTGTTTGCTTGGTACTGGAGACTAGATTTGCTCCAAAGTTTCAAAGGTACAATTGTGCTTATTAGTGATGTTGGAAAATACAGTTGGAATTTCAGATTCCAAGCTGAATGTATAATGCTGGCAATAAGAAAAAAAATCTTTATACTGATAAATGGTGTTGTTTTACTTTGGCATGACTGAGAGGGGAACATATAAATTCTACAGGGTAATTTTGCAGTGTAATTAAACGTAAGTTTGGTGCATTGTTCTGAAGTCCTCTCGAATTGATGACATCTTTCTGGCATGAAGGTGCCCCAAGTTATGCCTAGGCACAGTCACATCTGTAGTTTAGACAGTGATTATTCTTGGTCTGTGATGTGATGGTTCTGTATATTGCACCCAGATAGACTCCCTTGCCCCCTGCCACATCCTGTATGTTGTCCATATTTGTTCCTGTTCTGATACCTTCCCAGATTCAACCCTAAAGCTTCAACATTTTGGTATTACTTATATTGAAAGAAAGAGCAATCTATAATTGTGAGTATCAGACAAGTGGCTAGAGGAACAGAATTATATTGATTAAAGCTTTATTATTTTGTTGGTACTGAGGCTGAGACATACCTTACAAAACCAGCTGAAAAAAATGTCCAGTCCAGACTACAGAATCTCAGGAAAGCTGCCACTATTTTGTCCCTTATATGCCACAGATTTCCAGGGGCCACAGCTGTCTGCAAGAAAGCAGCCAATGCAGTCAAGACCAAAGACTAAACGCTCAATTGCTTATCCTTGAAATAAAAACATTTCAGAGCTCTTATGCGGATTGAAGATGATGTTCTCTCATTTCACAAAGCATTAAAAATGTCATGCCTACGGCAAACATACAGTGCTATGTTATTTGCTTGACATAGTAGTTTGAAATAGCTTGTCCACCATTTTATGAAGCTGCTCAAAGAGAAGTTATACAAAACCTGAAATGTCCTTACAGACAAGTCATTGTGTTATAACTCCTTCACAGTAAGGCAAATAGCGACATAAGCCTTGTCTATACTGGGGAAATACTGAAGAAATGTCTCACAATTGCTATCACCATTCAGATTCATAGGAGCTACAAAAGTGGAAAAGATGATGTTACTGGGCTCCCATCTGCCACCAGCATTTTAAGCTTCATAGCATCAAACCCTGCTCAGAGCAGATCGAATCAAAATAGTGCTTAAAGTTCTGGCAGCCCATCTACCCCAGGGTTCCAACTGTTGCTAACACTATGGGAGAAAAGTCAGCGATAGTGAGAGTGGGATGCTTTTAGCTTTGTAGATAAAGCAATAACATGATTACATAATGACATTTTTAATCCGCCCCTAAAACAACATATTGTTATTCAGTTAGCTATCTCTTGTAAATCAAAATATGCCCTATCTTTGCACAGCTTTCCATTCTCCCAGTTAAATTATTCTAAGTTATCATAAAACCTCAAGATCTTCAGTTTTTGCTTCATCTTGATGGCTTTGACAACTTGTGTATAAACTATTTTTATAGAGGACAACAGAAAAGTTTACACTTACTAGCGTTTTCTTCCACTTAGTCCACTAAAGACTATTCAAAATGGCCTCATAGCTGTAATTTTAAAGGTCCATACTTCTCAGACCACCAGGGTAACATTCACTACCACTGTAGTGTAGTAGTCTTGGCCGAGGTTCGGCCCTCAGTGGGGCTGTGGGGTATCCCACCGCCTCGCTCTGGTCCTCCGTCAGTCCTGGTCCAGCGGTAGTGTGGGACAGCAAACACACGGTTAGGGGCTCAGGCCCTTAAGCAGGGGCTGAGCCAATAGGTCAGAAAAAACCCCAGGCCCTCAGTCAGGGCGGGGCAGCAACCACGCAGTCTGGAGCTCAGGCCCTCAAGCAGGGGCTGAGCCAATAATTCGGGAACCCAGGCCGTTAAGCAGGGGCTGAGTCAATGTTGTAGCAGGTCCCAGCCTCTCTAGGCCAGGGAAAAGAGGGAGTCTGCCACCCAAGGAATGGGTGGCATGGGGGATGCAAGCTCTCCCACTCCACTGCGTCCCAGTCCGGGGCCCTAGCAGCGGCGGAAACTCGCTGCTGTCAGTGGGGATCCTGGCTGCAACACACTGACATAGGCTCTGGCAGTGCTGCAGCCAGACTGGGGTCGGCTGCCCCCGGGCTACTTCCACACTCCCTCTCGTAGGAGTGCCGTACTAGTGTCCTCAGTGCTCTCCACAAGCATCGGTTCTTCCGGGTAGATAGCGAAGGGTAGGTTCGGCTCCTCCTCCGGATAGCAGGAAAGGGACAGGTTCGGCTCCTCCTCGGGATAGCAGGAAAGGGGCAGGTTCGGCTCCTCCTCGGGATAGCAGGAAAGGGGCAGGCTCGGCCCCTCCTCAGGATAGCTGGAAAGGGACAGGCTTGGCTAGTCCTCCTCAGGGTAACGGGTGAGGGGTAGGCTCAGCTGGCCTGGTGAGTCAGCAGGCCGGTCGCAGCCTGCTGCTGTCTCCCAAGCAGACGTCTGCTCTCTCCACCAGCTTGTTCTCCACTGAGCTCGGCAGGTGGGCTTTTATACTTCTGGGTCGGTGCCGTGACCTCTGAGGGGCGGGTGCCGGAGCCGGTGGCTCCACCCACGCTGGCGTTAGGGAAGGTTCGGCCCTCAGCGAGGCTGTGGGGTATCCCACCACCTCGCTACATGTAGTATGGATGTAATGGATTAGTTACTTTTCACTGAAAAGGAAACACACTCTTACCCTCAATTCCATGGGTATTTTTTGCATTACTGGCTGACAGCTGAAACTTTTCAGGCTATGTGCTGTGAAATGTCATTGCTAAGGATGTCTGAAGTCAAAAAGCTCTTTTTTGACCCTTGTTTGAAAAATTAATTGGAACAGAAAAGAATTCTAATTAAATTAGAAACAGATAACTGGAGAAATGTTAGTTTTCCTACTCTTTTAAAATCAGATTTATCAAAGCGGTATCTAGGATTCAACCTGAACTTCCCACGTGCATCTCTTTGCTGCATGCTGGGTGCAATCAATTAAAAAAAAATGCAATTTTACAGGTCTGTTGAAGATATGGTCTTTAAACTCACCACTTTGGCTTATATATTGGAGACTTCTTAATCTCTTCAGTACAGAGGAGATGAATCAAATACTGAATATCTTAGTAGTTCTTTCTCCAGTGTAGCCCAGCCTATTGGTACCTGCCACATACTTGCCTGGCTTTGAGTCAAATACTTCTAATCATGTCTTCTTTATCTCTCTCACAAAAGTGCACTTCTTAATTTTAATTATTTTACTTCATGTCACAACAAAGAGGAAGTTAAATTGTGGTCTGGGGAGACAGGAACAATGGAAAAGCTTACAAAAACCGGGAACAATCTGATTTCCATTATGTTTATTCATCTATATAGTTTAACTGAAGTTTATGCCATTACCCAGACTTATGTCAATGTAACTGAGATTTGAATCCAGTCAGTAGTGTTGTCAATGATGCTCTATTGATCACACTTCATTTTACCTTGCCTTCTATGTTCTCAGTCTGAATGACTTTCATTTTAGATTACAGGAAAACAAAACACATAAGATCCATCAGAGAACGTGTTTTTTTTTCTCAGATATGTAATAGGCTGCATCCTCCCAGCCTGCCAAAATGGTAACTATCTTCTTTAGCCAGTAAACTCTTGGAAATGTAAAGATGAAGGGTAAAATATTCAAAAGTGATTAAGTGATTGGGGGACTAAGTTCTATTGACTTTCAATGAGAGTTAGGTACCTTTCTCACTTAGGCACTTTTGTAAATTTTATCTGCATCTTTAGGCATCCTAATATTTTGGAAAACTGGCCCTAAGTGCCTGTTGGTTTTGAAATTTGGATTTAGGCTCCTAAGTCCCTTAGGCTCTTTAGAAAACTTTACCCAAATATAATGAAAATTAAGTTAGGAGCTACATGTACCACTAATTTACTCAATTTCTTTTATTCATATTTTTGTATAAACATAGCATTAAAAATGGGTATAGACTACATATCAGGTTTAAGTAGAGTAGAGATGTGTAACATTTACATTTAGGCTATTTAGTCATGTGAATCAGTGACATCTACCAAGGACAATCTGTTTATTTGAATGAAAGTCAGGACAGCATGTGTTTCATAATTCACCAGGTAAAAGATAAGAGCCAATCCAACCATTGCAAATTATAATTTGACACTGAGAAATCATCAGCTAATTTTAGCAGAGCAGAAATGGGAATGCAAATCAATCATCAGAACAAAAGAGAACCTGTTTGAAGCATAGGGGTGATGACTTTTTGTCCTGTATTTTTTTCCCCCAACAGATTGTTGAATGGAACAAATTGCCATTAATGTTTAAAAATCAATCCTCAAGCTAACCAAAAGGGTTAGAGATATCAAAGGGGGAGGGAGGAGAGTTCTTGATTGGTTCATTGAGCAGGGTGAAGAGCCATGCCCTTCTTGATGCCATCGTACACAGTGTAAAAGTTGTATTGTTTAATCAAGATTCAAGAATATATTCATTTAAACAGTGAAAATTGTTTGATTGAGGGAACTACTAAATGCACAGTTCTTATACTTACCTAGAGATGAGCAAGAAATTGAAAAGTAGGGTTGAGGAAATAATTCACAAGTGATTTAGCTTCTTTTTCTGTTCACAAAATATCCATGAGCAAATAGTGTTTTTTCCTAAATATATTGGCCAATGGTAGAGGTTGACAATTTATGTTGATAGGTCTCCAGTTATTTGATATCGGCTATTCAAGCTTTGTTGGTTAGTTCTGATTGATCATAGGACCCAGGGAATTATTTCTGCTTCCTCATTGGATGTGTGTACAAATACTTATGCAAATTTCACACCTTGGTTTTGTGGATACTGTTGCATGTGACTTTGTAAGTCACTATTGGAAAATACTCATGATAAAAAATGTTGATCAGAAATGTTCAGAAATAGTGAATACAAAGAGGGAATGAGTATGAATGGCTTTGAAAATTTGGGAGAATATAAATAAAAGCTTTTTTGCAGTATTCAGTCAGCTAAATGAGGTTTTAGAGGAAGAATTTCACATTGATGTTGTTAGGTTGGATGCTCCTCTATCTTTCTTACTTTTCCTTCCAGCAGTTGCTACTCTTTCAGAAGTTTGTTTCATTTTAAGTGATTTTCTTTTCAGTTAATTCAGCACAGTTGGTGGCATTGGTCCAGAAGTAAAAAACCTGGAGAAAGTTGGAAAATAGAAAAACTAATTACACTATGTAAGAATACAAGTTCCCTGAAGTCTCCAGCCTTTAGCTCAAATAGCCTGTTGAAAGTTAATGGGAATCGTACAGGCATTGGATCAGGCCTAAAGTGAATAAATGCCCAACCTAGCTGGGAGTAGAGCCTATAACTCTTCTCTTCCAGTGCTATACTCCAGGCCCCAAAGAATGTATACTTTCTGGGGGAGATTTTCAAAGCTATATGGGTCAGTTGGGCATGAGTCCATTGAAAGTCTATGGAAGTTGGGCATGAATTTGAAAATCCCCACCCCAGTGCAGTGGCGTAGCCAGGTTCTAAGAGCAGGGGGAGCAAACATAAAAAAGGCGCCCCCCCCTTGGCTCCTCCTCTGGCCACGACTCCTGGGCTCCTCCTCCAGCCGCTCCATGACTCCCCCCCCCCTTGGCTGGCTTCTCCAGCCACGCTACGCTGCGGCCCCCCCTTGGCTCCTCCGGCCACGCTGAGGCCATGCTGCGCCCCCCCTCAGAGGAGAGGGGCTCGGTCCGGGGGTGGGGGCAGGCGTGGGGAAGGGGTGGCGGGTGGGCGGGCGCTGCTCACTTCTCCCGGGGGCTGGGGGAGAGCGGAGCAGTGGGGCGGGCAGCAGCTGGCGAGATCCCCTCTCCCCGGCGGGTTCCTGCTTCCCTCAGTCCGGGCAGCCCAGCATTAGCAAGCGGCGGGGTATTGCTAATGCTGGGCTGCCCGGGCTGAGGGAAGCAGGAAGCTGCGGGCTGCCCAGGCCGAGGGAAGCAGGAAGCTGCCGGGGAGAGGGGCACCAGCTGCGGAGCGCTCGGCCGCCAAGCCCTGAGCCGCTGCAGGAGGCGGCCGTGGCGATGTTGGGGCCGCGCTGAGCGTGGGGCGCGATGGCCGAGGAGCCGGCCTCTTTGCTCCTCCGGCCGCGCCTGCTGCCTCCATCCTCCAATGGCTCCTCCGGAGTCCGGCCTTGCTGCCTGCCCCCCCTTGCCTGCAGGAGCCCAGCACCGGCCCGGCAGGTGCTGCTTTTGAAAAATGTGCTGAGGGAAAGCGGCTGCTTCCTCTGAACCCCCCTAACTATGCTCCTGCCCCAATGAACATCCTACAAGTCTTAGCAATAGCCAGAAAATATCTAGTAACACCTCTGTTGATTTGTATACACTATATTGAGCATTATCTTGCTCATGACCACTGTTGAGGAAATCATCTTTGGGACAGTATACTGTATTTATCTGATGCTGTCTGTTACGGAGGCCATGTAATAAAGTTGTAAGAGTAGAATGAAGGGTTGCAGCTGTTTGTAAATCCAGCCCACTGGATACAATTAAGCAAACATTTGCTTTGTTCATTTGGCAAAACTTACACACTCCCAATTTCATGATACATTATTCATGAGGCAAAACCCCCAGGTGTTTGTTTGGCTAATGCGGATAAATCTATTTTGAATGAAAGCAAATCCAAAGCTGGTTTTTAAAAGCACACTGGTGCTATTTAATTTGTTTTGATTAAATACTTTTATTATTTATTTATTCATTCAAACATTCTTAACCTCACATACTATAATATTATAAACTATTATCATATAATACATTTGGGCTACTGCTGATCCAGAAGTAATAAATAAGTATAAAATATTCACTCTAAATTCCTCAAATAAATTCAGCTGGAAAATTATTTCTCTTGCTTTCTTTCCTCTCCCAGGCAATGACAAATGTTTATTTATACAACTTCTGATATGTTTTTTCTTCCACCATTACTCAAAGTGACTCCCACAGTGATAAGTGGTCAATGACCCCAATGCAAGGTGAACTACAGCAGTCTCACAGTGCTACCCATTATTCATCTCAGTGGTAGAACAACTGCAATGACATAGTGACATTTTGCTAAAAGCTCAGATTTCTCCCAGTAGGTTATTATACAGGTGGAATGGGATGTTTTCTGAAAGACCACCACCACTTCTTGTTCTCCCTCCAAAAGGTCAATTTTTTATTTTTATTTTGCTGAAAGACAAAGTTAAAAAGAAAGGTGTGTCACAGTTAGTAAAGGACATGGCAAAACTATAAAACAATTAATATTTCTATATGGATGTCTGTATTACAGGTTCTAAGGCAAATTATTTTCTGAAGATAGGACTGTAAGTCTTTTTTGGTGTTTACAGTGAAAATTCAAATGTCGATGTTCAAGTTCAAGCAGACTAAATACAGACTTTTCCCACACTCTGTAAAGTCATTTCACTATCAGTTTATATCATTTGACAGTAATTTTACCATTGAGGAACACATTTTTAATAATGAAGATGAAGATAAAATATGGGAATAACTTTATTTATGGTTAGGATGGGGGAGCTGATTTGTGGTTTTCTGACCTATTGGACTTGTGCTGTTTGGGAATATTTCAAAGCACCTCTCAAATGCTCAGTGTGATGTTATCCTTCATAGGCAAAACCCACAGGAAGATGGAGATAAGATTGAGAATACATATAAAAAACAAAAAGGTAGATAACATTACAGGGATGTTGTAATTATCCGCAAACCAAGCATAACAAACTCAGGAAATTCAGAATTAAAAGTTGCCCTCAAAAGAAATCCAGATATTTTAAGGTATGGATATGCAGAATTAAGGCACCCAAACAATTTCAACACTGTCTTATAGTGATGCCATGCAATCACCTTATGATTATAATTAAGGCATTTTAGTGTTTGCAATCTCAGATTAGATTAAACTGATTTTTTAAATACACAGTAGGGTTTTTAAATCTATATTCCCCATCACCACCACCAGGGTGTATGCATTTATGGGGATAGATAGTGTGTGTATGAAAATTTAAAAGGACATAACCAGGAGCTGACTGCTAATTAAGGTCCTGATCCTGGAAAGATTTATGCCACTTGCTTAATTTGGAGCATTAAAGTAAGCTAAATCTTTGCACGATTGAAAAGACCGAGTCATTGTGTCTTGAGACTAAAACAACAAAGGATAACTTTGCATTCTAAAACAGTATCTCTTGTTTAGGACCTCTATGGAATCTGAATTTCTATGTCATTCAATGACAAGTGAGACACAGATAGGAAAAAAAACAAACAACTTCCTACTCTCAAATATTTTTTTCTCAGATGCATGACAGTATAGTCTAGGGGTCAAATCACTGCTCTGGGACTCTGGACATCTGACTCTCTGTGACGTGGGCATGCCACTTAATAGCTCCGTGCCTCAGTTTCCTTATTTGTAAAATGGGGATAATAATCACTTTGAGATCCTTAAGTGAGAAGTGCTGTATAAGTACAAAACAACATTGCTGAAGAGTGAAGGGCAGCTGCATGTATGTCCTGGTCTGGTTGGTACGGTATGAAACAAAACAAAATGTTGGGTTGCTGACTGCAGCAAATTAATGAATTCTGTGGGGAAAAAATACTGACTATCTAGGTGTCTTAAGGGGGAAAAATGTGAAATCTGTGGTCTTGTCTACACTACCAAGTTTTGTTGACAAAACTTACGTTGACACTCAAAAGTCAACAAAACAAAAATGGCCAAAGGGTGTTCACACTTCCTCCCTCCATCGACAGATCATGTCCACATTGGGAACACCATCATCAACAGGGTAAGCAATGCACTGTGGGTATGTATCTCATAGTGCAGTGTTGTGGGAAGGAAGATCTAATTGCTGTGCATCTTGGGATTCTCTCCAAATTCTCCCACAGCCCCCTCAGCTGCCGAGAGCAGCATCATGAGTATCTCTGTGAGCTCTCCTTGCTGCGGAATGGCAAAGCAGCACAGCAGTCTGTGCCCCTCCTCCTGCAGCAGCAGTCTGCCTGCTGCTGTGTTACTAGTGCAGGGCCGGACAGGAGCATTCCAGTGATTTGCTCTTTGTTTGTTCCCCAAAGGGAGCAGCACACAGATACTTCCGGGAGCATTGAAAGCGGAGGGGCACATGCCTGCAGGGCAGCAGAGATCAAAACACTGAGCAGAGCAATCAGGGCAGGCATTGTGGGATACTGGCGGAAGCCAGTTCTGTGGACAAAACAATCAGCAGTGTCAACACTGGCTCTTTGTCAACAATAAAGGGAGGAGAAAAAACAAGTCTCTTGTAGGGGTGGAAGTTTTTTGTCGCCAAAACTCTGCGTTTTTTGTGACAAAAGTCCCATTGTAGTGTGTACGCTCTTGCTGCTTTATTGCCAAAAAGCAGTTTTTGGCGACAAATCTTGGTAGTGTAGACAAGGCCTGAATCTATGAGCCATGAGTGTAATGTACAGAACAATTCACATGTCTCAGAGCTATTGTTTCAGACAGTTGGCAGATTCAGCCAGGAATCAGTACATTGGTTCTCCTTCAGCTTATCTTTTCAAAGTTCTTTGCAATTATGCAGGTTAGATACAGCTTTTTTTATTTAAAAAAAGCTGGCTCTCTGGGATAAAATTCACAGAAAACAATCCCCCCCCCCCGATTTTAAGGAAATATGAAATATCACTGCTTGGAGCAGTATTGGGACACAAAGGGCTGGTTCTGAATTCAATGGAAGTCCTTCCATAGATTTCAGTGAGCTCTGAAGCATGCCTTAAGTCCCTTCTAGACTATGCGCTAATTGGTTATGATGCACAAGAAGGAATGGCCCTAGCTTGACTTTCAGATCCCGGTTAGAAAAAGTCATTTTTGCCAGGCAACTGAGCCTTCTGAATGGAAAACATTAAGAGACCAATATGAAACCTCAAGCACCTTTATTATTTATTTATTATTTGCAAAGTCACTTAGCGTTATTTAATAATGTTGAGGATTGCTGGGAGGAGAACAGTTGCATTTGAGATGAGGTGTTCAGTTTGAAGTCATTTGAAACAATTTGACTTTGACAGGGTTTAAATAGAAAAATCCCACAGGATGCTAACATAATAATAATACCAAACCATAACTTATTTCAGATTCATAGTTTGTTTTTCTATAGCCAGAAAAGTGGGAAAAAATAAAACTTAGTTTGCAGGAAAGACAGAAAAATATTCTTTTGATCTGGCCTGTCACAACATTATTTGATTTAATTTACTTGACAATAAAAGATATTACTTCACCCACCTTGTGTCTCTAACAGCAAATACTGCAGTGGAAAGCCTGCTTAGGGTAACAATGTCATTTTTGTTACGACAATCTTTTGCAGTTCATTCTCATCATCTGCTTTATGTCAACGCTTAACATGGTATGGGTAAAAGGTCTGGCCAAAAACAGAGACCTCTGAGGAAGGTCTGGAGATGTGTGGTTGCTAGTGGATAGGCAATATAACTGAATAGAAACAAGCTGTTCAAGGCCTAACCTTTTGTTACAAACTAATAAAATTATTTTGTTGGATTATGTCAGATCTGTGTCTTCTCTGAGACCAATTAAAGCCCTGAATAGTGGTATAAAGGTGCAATATGCACTACACATCATACATAAAAGATTAGAATAAGGGGTTCACAAGAGCAGTTATTAAAACTAAAATGATAAACACAAATACTTTCTTTCCTAGTGGTATTTTGAATGTAGAGTAATTTATTTTAGTGTTCTCCACAACAGATTAATTTCTTCTAATGTGTTCCCCACAACTGATTAAAAATAATAAAGAACACTTGAAACTCTGTTTGTTTATGCTGCCATCCCTCGAAGGTTCAAGCCCAAAGATTCAGTATTCTGATACTTGTAATACTGAAGCCAGGTATCAATCTTTAGTATGTATTAGGATTAATGACAATTGAGCACATAATACAGAATTATCTTTATTGATAGAAGTTCTATTGTTTTGATATCGCTGAGGCATCCCCTACAAAAACTGCAGCCTTAACTAGACATTTTTATTACAGAATCCCTTCCTAATTTGCCCCTTATGTGTCACAGAAAGAACCAGTGTAGATTTCAAGATTAGAAACACTAAACATACAATTGCTTTGCCTTGAAATAACATGTCAGAACTCTTAGGTGGACTGATGTTGCCATTCTGTTATGTCACATTGCCCATTAAAAAAATCATGCCTGGAGCAAATGCACAATGTTATGTTACTTGGCTGACATATTTCTTTAGAATAGTTTTTCCACCATTTTATGAAGCTACCCATAGAAAACTAATAAAGGAAGTGAAAAACTCCTTAAAAACAAATCAATGTGTTAACCTCATATATAGGTCTGTGGTGAGCCAATGGTCATATAGCTGATTATAAATAATGCTGAAAACTAGGGTGAACAGATGTCCCAATTTTATAGGGACAGTCCCGATTTTGGGGTCTTTTTCTTATATAGGCTCCTATTACCCCTCGCACCCTGTCCCGATTTTTTCCACTTGCTATCTGGTCACCCTACTGAAAACAGAACATTACCTTATTTTTGCAGCTGGATATCTCTATACTATCAACTATGGCATGAAGGAAACAGTCTATGATGTCAAAATTTGCCAGATATTAAACTATTACAAGCCAACTAAAATCCTCATCTGAGATTTCTCTTTAAATTATTTATATAATATATTTGATGTTTATTATGACTATTACAATAATAACTGCTGCATATAAACTGCAGAACAGCTACTAGACCCTCATCTGAATTCTACCTTTACAAAATTATTTTTCCATTTAGTCCTGTAAAGGTATGGTGGTAGTTTAAAAAAAAAAAAAAAAGTCACACTAGCAGGATAACTCTCATTATCACTGAAATTTCATGGAATAGCTGTTTTCTACTCAAGACAAGACTACCGCTACCTTCATTTTCCATGGGTGTTTTATGTATTATTGGCTGACAGGTCGACCTTTTCAGATTGCCTGCTGTGAAGTTGCTACTAGGAACAACTGAAATGGAGGGGAGATAAAAGGTTATTTTGTAGCTCTAACTTTAAAAAAAGGATTGGAAGATGAAGACGTTTTAATTAGGCTAGACTAACTTACAGAAGTGTGCATTATTAGATACCTGAAATGAAGAAGACATTTCCCCTCCTTGTTTTACCTAGGGGGACAGTTAGTGACAATTTTTAAAAGAGGCTTCTGAAATGAGCTATAGAGTTCACTCCTATTTTTTGTAAATAGTTTTCAATATTGCAAAAATGGCATTTAAAAAAAAATCTTTTTTTAAATAATCTCTTAAACCTAAAACTGCAATACCAAGGTTTGTTATATGGATCTATTCCCTCCCCCAGTATTTTTTTCTAACAATGAGATTCTGTTTACCATTTTCCAGCCAACTACTTCAGACATAATTTAAAATTTAGTCAGTGTTTTCTTCTTTTATCTTTCAAATCATAGATATGCTTTTAGACCTGGCATTTATCTATATTAATAATTGCCCAATAAATTTGCAGCTGTTGATTTTGAAATCAGCCGGATGTACTGTGAAGGGATATGCATTTTTATCAGGTCATCAGGCATATTCTTCACTGGAGGACAAATAAGATGAGGGGAAAGTCTAAAGTCCCATTATGGGAAGAAGACATCTTTGAGAGATGCTAGAGGGGCATAGCTGTTGACAGTAAGAAAGATGATGAATTCTATCAGTTTCACCAGGTTTTTCCTTCATGTTCTCTGGGATTTAAAAGTTTGTGATCATCCAAATGAACCTCAAGAAGGACTAACCGAGGTAAATGAAACAAACCAACCCTCTGATTTAAGTTAATGCAGTGGTTCTCAACTTATTTATC
Organism: Trachemys scripta elegans; assembly: GCF_013100865.1. Classification (NCBI taxonomy): domain Eukaryota; kingdom Metazoa; phylum Chordata; order Testudines; family Emydidae; genus Trachemys; species Trachemys scripta. Next base: position 36,463,468 of record NC_048302.1, on the reverse strand, counting down.
ATTGTGGGCCTGTCATAACTATAAAGGGAAGGGTAACAGCTGTCCTGTGTACAGTACTATAAAATCCCTCCTGGCCAGAGACTCCAAAATCCTTTTCCCTGTAAAGGGTTAAGAAGCTCAGGTAACCTGGCTGGCATCTGACCTAAAGGACCAATAAGGGGACAAGATACTTTCAAATCTTGGGGGGGAGGGGGGGGAAGGCTTTTGTTTGTGTTCTTTGTTTGGGAATATGTTCGTTCTCGGGACTGAGAGGGACCAGACATCAATCCAGGTTCTCCACATCTTTCTAAACAAGTCTCTCCTATTTCAAACTTGTAAGTAAATAGCCAGGCAAGGCATGTTAGTTTTCCTTTGTTTTTCTCAACTTGTAAATGTACCTTTTACTAGAGTGTTTATCTTTGTTTGCTGTACTTTGAACCTGAGACTAGAGGGGAGTCCTCTGAGCTCTTTAAGTTTGATTACCCTGTAAGGTTAATTTCCATACTGACTTTACAGAGATGATTTTTACTTTTTGGATCTTGATTCACCAGGAGTTGGTGGGAGGAAGGAGGGGGGATGGTTAATTTCTCCTTGTTTTAGATCCCAAGGGGATTAGATCTGTGTTCACCAGGAGTTGGTGGGAGGAAGGAGGGGGGATGGTTAATTTCTCCTTGTTTTAAGATCCAAGGGGTTTGGATCTGTACTCACCAGGGAGTTGGTGAAAGGTTTCTCAGGCTTCCCAGGGAGGGAAATGGTGGCAGCGGACCAGAGGTAAGCTGGTAGTTAAGCTTAGAAGTTTTCATGCAGGCCCCTACATTTGTACCCTAAAGTTCAAAGTGGGGATACAGCCTTGACAGGGCCACATTTCCGGCCTTCAATTGCATGGCTGTCCCGGACCTTCCAGGGCCAGGCAGCTGCCCTGGATCTCCATCAGCCCCAGAACTAACATTAACAGTCGATCCAGATCTTCTCAACTTGGCAGATCTACTTGGTAATGATTGTCAAATAACTCCAACTTGGGGTATCTAAAAATTGTTAATTATCAGGCCCATTATTTTCTTCCAAATAATAACAGTGGCATCAGTGTATTATCTCTCTTCAACAGCAACTGCATACACTTCATAAAATTTCATTTGAATATTTATGACAGGCCTGAGTAACCTATGAAATTGTCTAGAAGTTGAAGGCATTCATAACCTTCAAAAAATAATCTAGCAATCCATATGCACCCGTTGTCAGCAAAAAGAGTAACAGTGGGTCCTCCGTGTCCTATAAAGCTCTTATGCTCCATAGGTGGAAAGCTTCTACCAATTTATGGAATGCATGTAGTTGAGGTGTGTGTGCCAAGGGTTGTTGATAATCATGATATAAGTCTTCCCTGATCCTTACACAGTACTTACATCACTATATGAGTTGCATTCAAATGATGGTAAAGTCAAAATGTTAAAACTTGTGTGCCTAAAATTAGATACCTACATCCATCTTTGGGTACCTGGAAATAAAGCCTCAGGGCTGCAGGCTGGGGCCTTATCCTAGGCAGAAAATCTCAAGTGGCAGGACCTGTTGCCACCTACGGAGTGTGAGGAACCCCAGTGGGCCAGTCTGTACTCCGCTCTGGTTCCATGGCCTGTCAGGAATGTTAGTTGGTGGCTCATCTATGGAGCTGAAAGCACGGGAGTGTACTTGGCATGGTTCACAAAGTCCCCTGACACTGGTCCCTTCTCTTATGAGAGATACTCTGGCTCACATTTGTGTAGAGTGTGTCAGGTTGAAGCCTCTCTTCCAGCTCCTTCAGAAACTCTTACTGAGGTTCTGGGTGCTCTTTTCCCTGCACCTCCTAATTTATGTCCATGGTCCCACCAAATCTCAAGACCTCCTTATCATTCTCCTCCTGGCGCTGGCAAAGATGGTCATCTGCCACTCCAGGAGGAGGAAGCTGGATGGGGTCGTGGGGTTGGCGGGGGGACTGTTAGACTGTGGAGCCTATTTCCAGGTCCTTATCCAATCATATCTCTGAGCAGGGTACTTATGGGCAATGTCCAGTGACTTTGAGGAGCAGTGGGAATTGATAGGTGTTCTCTGTTCTGTGTCCCCCTCTGGTTCCTGATATTTAACCTTTGACCTTACTCCTATTCCTGTTTTCTCCTTTGTTGTGCCATATATTTGCCTGTGGTCTAGGCCTAATGGTTTCTCACCCTTTAGTTGAGGGGGAGTCTTTAGTTGTGGGACAGGCATAAACTCAGCTGTCCCAGTAGCTGCAAAGAATACCCCGTTCCATCAGCATGGCCTCGTGCTAAGGCTGGGAAGGAAGGCACAGAGTTGACATAGGGGAATGTGCTTCCCCTCACATCTAGAAATCTTTAGCTGTCTTTTAATGGTAGTTTGACAACCTCTTTGAACAAGGCTGTATGGAAAGCCAGGGTATGTCCTACTTTTTGTGCAGTTTTCATTTTACTCTCCACTTTTCTCTTTTTTCTTTTTCTTTTTTAGCTATTTCAATTATTCTGCAAGTTTTGCCATCCTCCTCTATGCATGTCTTATGCAACTTATGTGCCTTCCCTGTTCTTTGATTTTATTTTACGTTGCTTAGTTCATCCACATTGGCTTTCTTCCACTTTGTGTTTTTTGTTCCTTGCCATTCATAACTCTTGGGCATTTTTCTTTGAACATTGTTTGTTTCCCCTCTGTGTCCTTCCCATTACCTTTATCCCACTTTATTCAATCTGGCACTTCTCACTTTCATCCAGAATTTAATCTGTTGAAATTCAGTGTTCACTTTTCTCTTTTCATTCTCAATTTAGTCATGATTGCAGTACACCTTTCCAGTTCTAAACATGTCAGTTCTGTTTCTCAGCAAGCAGGTGAGAATCAACCTTTCCTATCTATTGCAACTTGGTTTATTTATACATTGTGTGCCAAATCCTACTCTTGGAATATGCACAACCCACATTGTGTTCAGTGGGAGTTTTATGTATATCTGTGGACAGAATTCGGTGCTACAAAAGGAAGCAGTCGTGGGTCATAGTCACAAAACAAACACACAATATATTTTTGGACCAAGTTTACAAAGGTGCCACAATCATATTAAATTTGTGCTCACAATTTTGCATGCACAACTATTTGCACCCCCAAATGAAGGAATATGATCAGTTTTGTTCACTAGTGAAGATGCAAAAGACAAAAAGAACAAGTTCCCTGACTTAGTTTTCCATGCAAACAACTTGAAAAACACCTCTTTACTTGTAAACTGAAGAAATTTTAAGCTGAGGAAATTGATATGGAAATCACTGAGCTACCACACACTCCACAATGACATTTTTACCTAGTTACTTTTCAAAGTAAAACCCCATGTTATTATTGATATTTTTCAATTGTTTCTCTCCAGTCTTTATTGACATATTTAGAAAAAAAGTTTTATAAATATATATTTTTAAGTTGTATAAGGTGATTTTTCACATTCTTCTTTTTCTCCTTTTTCTCTATCCAAAGGGAGCAATGGCTCTAAGAGGAAAATGCAATTGAAAAATGTGTAATTATTTTATTTACAAATAAGGAAGAGAATCAAGAAAACATTTGTTCCTTGGTCACTATAATCCTCCATGTGCCCACCATTATCTCTTGCTGTTAAGAAGATTATACAACCAGCTGAAAATAATAATTTAATTCTAAATCTGGAGCTAACTCCGGACTAAATACTCATTGGGTCAGAAAGAGAGAGATGAATTCAAAGCCCTCCTCTGAATGTGACAGAGAGAAGGTTAGAATCCACATCTTATCTCTCTCAAATGAGTACTTTAATCATCAGGCTATAGAATCACTCTCATTCGCTCTTTTTGGACCAATGACTTTTTAAACAAAGTGGAATAGCTTGAACAGGATAGCTTGAGAGAGAATTGCCTATAGCCTGGTGGTTAGGACACGCACCTATCAGGGGAAGTCCTGAGTTCAAGTCTTGATCCAATGCATAACTGAGTATTATACAATGTGGAACAGCTTCAACAGGAGAGATTGAGAGTTAGTGACCCCACACTAGCCTATACCCTTGTGGTTAGGAGGCTTACTGAGGAGGGTGAAGGTCTAAGGTCAAGTATCTGTTCTAGACTGGAGACCACATTGCAGGCAAGTTTCCTAACAACTGAGCCAAAGGTTCTAAAGGATAAACATGCATGTGCTATCATCTATTTAAATAATCATGTGTACATCTTTCCTAATGACAGTTAAACTACAAAGACATACTCATGTGCTTAACTTTACACAGGTAGTTTAGTTGACATAATTGGGATTATTCATATGTGAGAAGAAAAATATGCTGTTTTAAGATATAGATCTAGACTTTAGATTTCCATACATTCCATATGTGGAATTTTTGAACATACTCAAAGCAGCTAAGGATAATGAGAGTTTTTCATAATGGCAATGGTGAGTCTAAGGATTTCTTGACATCCCATTTACACAAAATAAAGTTATTTTAGCTAGAAGAAGAAAATAAGAAAGCAGTGCAAAATACAGTCTTTCCTGTATGGCTGATAGTCATTATTGTTAGTCTGGAACCCACTAGTGATGAAATAGTTTTGCATTTTTGACTATTGAAAGGGAATTATATCTAATTTCTTTGGTCTTTATTTGTAACTATATATATATATATAGTTCTATGCTTGGGGACTAATTAATGTCTATTACTATTCCTTTCTGAGATTTATGAGGGGATATAAATAGGCAGCTAGGGACTAACCAGTAGAGGGTTATTAAATCCTGATGGTCCTCTGTTAAAAAAGAAACATTCTGAAACAAAAGGCTTGCTCCTATCCAAGTGAACTGCTTTGTCAGGGGACAGTCTCCTGGAAATGAAGTCAGTTGGTTAGTGTCTGATCACCTGAAGAAGCTGATCAGGAGTCACTTAACAGTGGACATTGGAAGGTTATAAAAGGGCAGGAGCTGTGCTATTCTGTGTCTTTGGCCGTTTTCACCAGTTCATGTTGAGGGGAGTGGCTGCAGGAGTCTGAGGAGGTGGGGGAACCCTTTCTGTTTGTTCACAGATGAATTCCCAAAGAAAGAGTAAGCTACAGCAAGCTGCATTCCATTCAGAGTGTTTGTTTTATAAATTATCTGAGCTTTCCTATGTTCTCTCTCTTAACTGAAGAGTAACAGTGTTTTAGAGTCCTGTTCAAAGTCTGTCTGTGTGTCTGTTGGCTTTTGCTGTTGTGTGTCCCTTAAAATGTAAATGAGAAAGCTCACATCTTTGGTAGGATTCTGTAGAATATGCAAGACCTACTGGGGTAGAAGGCACTAGTTTCAGGTTCTAACCAATTAGGTCAGAGGGTCCCTCCTACCAAAAAAGCTGTCAAATATAAAGTCTGTCTTTAGAGTGTGTGCCTAGAGGCCTGAAGCCAGGGCAAGTACCTAATGCTATCTATGCCCACCAACCAAAGGGCATGTGGGATTCAGCATTTGGATCCCTATCAGCAGTCTGGTGAGTGTCCGGCAGGGAGAGTTCAACCAGGTCTGTGACACAAGTTACATCTTTTTAAACCTTGTTTTATGTAATAACATCTGTTTATTTTGCAAACTTGTATATTAAAAACACAATGGGATCAGATCCTCGACTGAGCTCTGCGGCAGTTTTGTGATTGGTGTCTACTTGAGCTGTTTGAAATTTGGTAGCCCACTTGAGATGGCTTCTTTGATTGTTCAGAGAATCTTCTTTAATTTTTGCAAAGAGAAAAAACTATAGTATTCAGTCATCTGCTCTGTTTCTCCCCTCCTCCCCCCACCACTACTTTATTACTTATGCTAATTTTTTTTTTGAATGTATCAAACCAACTCACTGAATTAATATTTATTTAAACATTAGAGCTGGAGTTCTCAAACTTCATTGCACCATGACCCTCTCTGACAACAACAATTACTACATAATCCCAGGAGGGAGGACCGGAGCCTGAGTCCTCCCAAACCCCACCGCCCCAGGCAGGGGGGCCAAAGCTGAAGCCTGAGCGGGAAGCCTGTAACTTGAATCTTGCTGCCCAGGGCTGAAGCTCTTGGGCTTCAGCTTCAGCCCCGGCGGTGGGGCTTGGGGTTCAGCCCTGGGCCCAGCAAGTCTAAGCCAACCTTGGTGACCCCATTAAAACAGGCCACTTTGGGGTCTCGACCCACAGTTTGAGAACCGCTGCATTAGAGCTATCATGAAGGAACACCTGTTTGTATAAGCTGTCTAAAAAAATACATTCTGATTTAAATATAGGCCTATTTTCATCCTTGTACTTGTGGTGTCCAGGGTTTCAAGGACTATCACATTCATGGTGTTCCCCATCCCTATGTTCCTTCATAACCGGAATCTTCATTGAATGAGGCAACATGAACAATAGTAATTAAAAATTTCCAGGGGACGCTTGAACCCCAGTGGAGTTTCTCTGTTGAGCTCAAGGGAGTTAAGGGACAACAGCTGTATCCTATTGAGGACTTAATTTAAGGCAGCTGTTACTTCATTTGTAATCAAGGCATATACAAGGGAAGTGTATACAAAGGTGGGAAGAGGGGGGAAGAAAAGCTGAAGGAAAATTTCTTAGTGCTAGAGATGGTAAGATAGAAGTCAACCCTTTGTTCCCTGTATTTATTTGAGTTTTAAAATTATTTTATTAGTTGTACTACAGAATCTTGATAGGGTTCAGCTCTGGCAGCTATATTTTCCTTGTGTTGCACTCTAATCAATACATGTAAAAGCCTTTTGGGGAGTATAAGGGGCTGATGTAAAGAGTGGAGCCCACAATAGCCTTCTTCCATCCATTCACTTTTTTTGAAAACAAGTGACACCTCTGAATTTATTAAAACAAAACCCATCACAGAATTTAGCTTCTAAAATATTTGCTTCTATTCTAATTCTTGAATGGCTTTTGCATGATTAGAAGGAAGTTTTCAAAATGTGGAAATGCTATATAAGAAGTGTAGATTTTTAAAGTTAGGGATCTAAGTAATATTTCATACAATATTTCCCTCTCTGCAATGAGATATTTGATTTACTGTCTAGACTAACATCACGAGATATTTGACACCCCATAACAAAGATTTTGTTTGCAAAGATAAGTAACTTTCATATAACCATTCCATAAAATTAACTTTAACTGAAGCTATTTCTCATTGGCAATAGATGAATTCAAATACTTCAATTTGTATGATAAAATATGTATGTTTTATTGTACCAGTTAAGAAAATTAACACAGCTTTGTTTTACTGTATGATTCTTCAAAAGAAGAAACAACAAAATCTTTATTTTCTCAGACTTTCATTTTAGTAGCTTTCTTAAGCCAGCCAAATTCTTCGCTTTACCTCCCTCTGTGCTGCACCTATATTAATAGTAAGGCAATGGCCTTTCAGACTAGCCTCATTATTTTCACTGCAAGAGGATGCACAGGGGATTAGTCAAGTTGTGAGTGTAACCCTTTGCAGGATATGCCCATATGTAATGATATTAAAGAATGTAAGCCTTCTGTAAACAAATGGAAAATATTTTTATATGACTCAGGTCCATAAAAGAGAAAAGCACATCAACATTTAAGTGAAGGCAGCTTTCTTTTGTTGTGTGCTCTGAGCAGAAATTACCCCCCCCCCCCCCAAAAGGCAACCTCAGGCTATTTAAAAAAAAAAAAAAAACAACTTCTGTGGTTATTGGCTGAGAAAAGTGAGGCTTAAGATTCAACTGAGTATCAGGAAGAAATTCCTCAACACATACACACAGGCAGCCCATATATAACTGATTACCATTTACACATCATTAAGACTTTGTTTTGCTTTTCTTTGAAGTACTGGAAGAGGCAAGATATCACACTGTATTGTCTGTTACAGCTGTCCCCTTACTCCATTTTGTTTTTGTTCTCCTCCTGTGGCCGCCCCTCCCTGGCTGTTAAGTTCTTTACCAAGAGCCATTGCCCTTCTCAAAGGGAGGGCCACTTGTGCTGCCTGCTAAGTGGGACTACTGCCCTGTTCAAAGGGTTGGTCCTATTATCACCTTGTTAAACCTGGGCTCGGTGTAGGGTAGGCAATGTCCAGAGCTGCAAGACCTAATGTGTTTTTAAGATCCTGGGCATGAGTCATAGGCCTCATGTGCTTTTGAGTCCTGAGGTGGGAACTCACGCCTATGGTCCAGGACTCTGCCCAGGCACGTCTCTATGCTCACCTGCAGTTTTTCCCTGTATCTCCTCCCCTGTGACCGAAGGAGCCTATCAGGGACAGGTGGGGAAACTGCCTGAGATTGCCTTTAAGAACAGGCATTTTTGAAACAAACATCAGAAACGTTCCTGCATTGCTACCTGGTCTGATCAGCCAGGGATTCTGGGGGGGTCCTTTCTCCACTCTTGTTTTATTTTTGAGCATACCCCCATTTTTAACCCCCCCCCCCACGAAGAACAAATTGCTGCCCGAGAGATCTCCTGATTATCAAGACCGTACCAAGCCCTCCTTGCTTCTTCTGATGTTGTTGCTGCTTCTGCCTTTGCTGCTGCCTTGGGGACTGCTAGAAATAAGCCTGTGCCTTCCTGGACTGTATCCTGGGCTGCCAGCTTGCAGGCCGCCCCCCGCTTGCAGCAACCACTAGTTAAATCCCCCTCACCCCTTGTGCCCAGGATACAGCTCCACACCACTCTGCCCTCTGGAAGTACCCCTAGTATAAGGTGCACCCATTAGGTTAGATTTTGTCCTTTAAAAGTCTAGATAAATTGTAATTTCATTTTGCATAGCTGTAGTTAAGTTAGGTTTAGAAAATTGCTTGCATTGTACCCTGTAAGTTAGGCTTAAAGAATTGTTGCATTGTGTTTTGTTACTTGCTAATTTGTGTAGTTTTGGTTAAGTTAAATCATAGATAAGATTTTGCTGTGTTTTGTATAATTGTCTCTCTGCTGTTTAAACTTGCAGCCTGTCTGTTCTGTATCTCCCTGAGTTTAAATCTCCCTCCACACGTACTCCTCTTCCCCCATCCCCCAACCTCACTTCTCTAACACTTTCTTTCTCTCTCTCTCTCCCTCTCTGCTGTTTAAACTTACAGCCTGTCTGCTCTCTCTCTTTCTAGCATAAAACCCCATTGGTTACCCCTTTTCTCTGTAACACACCTCACATTTTACATTTACACCACTGTGACACATTTTTACCTAAAGTTGTTGGTTATTTAACCCATTTTACCCATACTGTTAGTTGGTTATATGCTGCTGTGACACACTCTTTACATAGAAATTGTTAGCTACCTGTTACATTTATACTTCAGTGTTAAGTGGTTACCAACTGTATTGTACCCCACTATTGAAAACCCCTATCCCATTTACTAGAACAACCCCCCCCATCATTGTCTATTGTAAACACCCTATACACCCCATCCCATCGTATTTCATTGTTAAATTCCCACCACTTCCTTTTTCCTTGAATAAAGAAATTAATTGGCACCCCACCTGTGTGGTAATTGCTCCCCAAGTTCCCATATACCTGCTGGCAGGGACATGTATCACCAATTGTCTGTTAGGATTTACAATGCACTATCTTCCAGGAAAACTTCCTGCAAGCATAGCTAACAAAGAGATTTTAAAGAGCTATAAGTGGTGGGGGGTGGAGGGGTGTTACATTTTAGGTAAATTACACTGCTCTACAGCCAAAATGCTTCTGAAATAAATGTAGTCAAACTTTACTAATTCTGGGTCACTGAGAATGAAAATGATGCTTAAAATTGTTGATTGGCTCTAGTTTTCAAGATATGCTATTGGGTCAGTATATACAACCCTTGACTTGGGAATGGTGGAGTTACTAAAGTGCAGCTTTGCCTCCAAAATGTGAATCAGTGTATAGAAAATGCTTAGAAAGTCAGTACCAGCAATGTAGTATATCAGATCAATGTAACCAGTATAATTTAGCTTCACTTCTGTGATCCCATCACAAGGGAAAACCGAATCATTTTAATTGAAATAGTTCTCTAGTGAGCTATGTAGTCTACTGCATTGTGAAATAATAGATTTTTATTATCTATTAACTATTGTGATTGATGATTTTGAAGTCTAACCTTGAATGTCAGTGTTGACTTTTGCATTTGCTATCCTCAACTACTCTTAGAGGAGTTTCAAGTTTATCTCATGATTATTATGTAATGTGAACTATAATCACAACTTTCAGAATGCCCATTCTTTACGCTAATGATGATATGTGGCACTTCCATAGCACCTTCCATGCAAAGATTCCCATGCACATTCCAGACAAAAATGCTCTCTACTTACCTTACTAAAATGATAAAAATTAATACTTGTTTTTAATTTAGTAATATTTAGAAATATTTTAGCACTTCGCATCTTCAAAGTGCTTTGGAAACATGGTGGACCATGGTAAGCCTGATGTTCTTCAGTTGTAATCAGCTGTTATAGCAGGGCTGAATTTAGCACTAATTACACTGCTCTACAGCCAAAATGCTTCTGAAATGAATGTAGTCAAACTTTACTAATTCTGCATCACTGAGAACAAAAATGATGCTTAAAATTGTTGATTGGCTCTAGTTTTCAAGATATGCTATTGGGTCAGTATATACGACCCTTGACTTGGGAATGACAGAGGATAAGAGAGTTATAAAGGGAAGGGATCTCAATTTAAACCAGAAATGACTAAAATACATCTTTGACTGGATCTATGAATAAATCTATGACTGGGTTTGGACAGTACTTGCTTTTTAGACAAAACAATGAATGATGCAATCTGAAGCTGGTATTGCGTCATACATTATATGAATTGCATCATGTTATTCCTAGAAGTCATGGATGATTTAATCATAACGAAGCTTCCATCACTCTGCTGAACAAATTGCCCTATATCAGCTCTAGAAATCATAGTGTCATGCTCTCTTATTTGTCAGTGTTTGATTTTGCAAAGGGACACATTTCTGTTTAGCCAAAGTGAGCAGAGATGCCTCATACTTGTGTGAACAGTGCAGATAACTTCTGCTATGTTTGTGGTGAAGTGACTTTTGCATCACAAAAGCGCAGTATAACCACTATGGTTAAGAAAGCCTATCACCTTTATTTTGGCTGCAAAATTAGAGATCAGCACAAGAGGTGGACCCCACACATGTGCTGCAACACTTGTGCAACAAATCTTCGCCAGTGGTTGAACAGGGAAAGGAAATCTATGCATTTTGCAGTGCCAGTGATTTGGAGAGAGCCAACAGATCATACCAGCAATTGTTACTTCTGCATGGTGCCTCTAGTTGGGAAAGGTGTGTCAAAGAAGAAAAAGTGGACTGTGCATTATCCAAACATTCCATCAGCTATATGCCCAGTACCCCACGGAGAAGGACTGCCGGTTCCTGATGCACCAGAATCATTCTCACTTGAGTCAGACGAGGAAGAGGATGAAACTCCTGGTCCTGAATCATCAATGTCACAGGACCCACATTTTCTCCCATCCTCCTCCTCTGAACCACACCTCATAACACAAGGTGAACTGAATGACCTTGTCAGGAATTTGGAACTACCCAAGAATAAGGCAGAGCTGTTGGGCTCCAGACTACAGCAGTGGAATCTCCTGGCAGGTGATGTTAGGGTTTCCATGTTCCATGACCGTCAAAAGGATCTTGTCCATTCTTCTTCATGGAAGGTGATCTTGTAGCCTGCAACAAGATCTCAAAAATTGTAGACCAGTGTTATTTGCTCTGGGAAGACAGATGCAGCATGTAGAGCCAAGTAAGCTAAATGTTGTCCCTGATGTAAATAACTGGTGCAAGACAGAAAGAAGGGATAGGAAATTAGAAACAGCCATCTCTAGTATGGTATTTAGAGCGTGTCTGTGTCTGACATCGAGCAATCAGGGAAAAGCTATTGATCTCTGATCAAAGTAATATGTTCTCACAGCAAGACAACTAGAGGAGAAAAGACCAGAGAAGGAGAGAGCTGGAGTTCTATGGTGCTTCTAGAAACAGGTGTGAAGTCTTGCTCTTAAAAGGGGGGGAGGCAATAAAAACATCCAGATACTTTCCACATGGTGGAAAAGCACGTTCTTGAATATCAGCCTGACCACATAGTTGTTATCAATGAAAGGAAGGGGCAGATGTGGGACAGATTGGTTTTGTAGCTGATGAGGTTTCTTAGGAAAGAGTGCCTAGGGCTTAAACAGATGGCCGGAAAGGAGTTTGAGAGGATAATTATGTCTGAAATCTCCATGTTGTTGTAGAAATTGGGAGACTATCTATTTTAGTGTGGCTTTAATTTCTACAAATACAATGAGGGATTATGATATGGTAAAAGATTAAGATTGGTTATTGGAAATAGCAGCAATGAGTGATGCAAAAAGCAGCTTCACTGTTTTAAACCTGGCCCATATGTTTGTGTTCTGTTTAAATAAACTGAATCTGATAACAAGAAGCCCATATAAATACACAGATGTGTGCTTTTTTTTGTTTTTTTTTTTAAACAAGGAACATAAATATGTTGTCCAGTACTGAAGGATTCAAATAATAGAAGAGGTTCCAAAGTGCAGAGTTTGATTCAAACAACACTTAAACAGAAAACATGTAATGATTACATTAATTTAAAATAAAATATCAGCTGGGATGATGCTAAGAGTAAGCAACAGATATGGTAATCAAGGTATCCTATCAATGTGAGAACTGAATGGGATAGGTTCAAACTATCCTTGGAGCTCATATAAACTGTAAGGTTCAGCCTCTTTGACAGATAGGCGTGCCAATTTAATAGGCTGTCATGTTGAAACACCTATCCTTGGGAACCCTTTGGCTATGGTAGATTGCAAGTGCTGGAGGGGGTTATGTTTGCCAGACTGAATTTGCATGCTATCTGCCACCATCTGTTAGAATTCTATCTATCTGGTCTCCCATTTTCTAACTACAGCTTGCTCCTTTGCTTTTATATGGGGAATTCTTGGAGTAGTAAAAGTAACACTGTAGCTGATGTCCTGTGTGTTTAAAAAAAAAAAAAAAAAAAGTCTTCTGGTTGGTGGCTCCATCCTTTTCAGTGACAATCTTTTTGTTGTTGTAATCCTGTGATCCTTCTTGAAAACAAAATTATAATAAAAATGAGGTTTAACTTTTGTATGAATTTGATAGTTCTCAAATGAATGAGCTCATGGTACATGATTTCCTGTTCTTATTGTAACTGAATCTGAAATATATTATCTTTGTATACTTAGAAATCTCTTACCACATGGGCAGGTATTTTTGTGTTAGGTAGTTTAAGTATCTGATCACTTGACTCTGTACAAGTTATGGGAGAATATCAAAAATACAGAGGTTTGGCTCAGATCAGAGAAACATTTTAGGCTTGCAAAACTTGGCTGCAAAATCTGCAAGAAAATCTATTTTACAAAATATCTTTTACTTCTTGATTTTGGGAAGGGTAGATACAATTATAACATCCTTACAACACTTTCTTGAATAGATTTTCAAAACCTAGCTAGGTGCTTAAAGTTAGGCTCAATGTCCATAAATGTGTGACCTGATTTTAAAAAGTGATCCATGACTAGCAACTTTCAATGGTGTCAATAGGAGCTGTTGGGTCCTCCAGCACTCTTGAAAATGTAGGTGCCTAAATATAGATTTAGGAGCTTCACTTTAGGTACCCAATTTTGAAAACTGTGGTTTCTGCTGCTAGTCCTGTTTCAAAGCAGGAAATGAAAAAATGAAACTAACAGAGGAAATAACTTATTTTTATTTTTATTAAACTCAGTAGGTTCAGTCTAGAACTAGTGATAACTCATTGCTGTTTATAAAGGCCGCAGGCAGTTCTAGTAGTTAAATGTTAGTTTCATTCCAATTTCCAGGAGACTGTGGGAATTTCAGGGCCTTAGGATATTAGAAGATGGAACTTTGTGAATTAATGTACCTATATAGCAAGCGATGAGGGCCAAGGCACAAAAGGTTCTGAATTGATAAGCATCCAAATGACATAAAACACTATGTTAGGCCTAAAAGTGATTATCTGAGCCTTCTTAGACTGGAAAATAATTCGGAAATCTTATATGAAGAGTATTTTAATATAGCTTCCTCCTCAGTGAGCTTTTTTTAAAAAATGAAAAAACTAAAGCAACATTGTCACAGGAGTTTCATAAATTTAGTAAGTGATGCTTGCATGAACCTGCCAGGCATATACTTACTACTTCACTTTTAAAGCAAGTTTTATATTTCATTCTTATAATTCTTCCTTAAATTTCCATCATAAAGAGGTAAAACTACTATGAAAATAAATAGCCAGAATGCTAATATATATATTTGACAAATGATGAGAGAGTATTTTGGAGTCCTTAAAAGTTGATCAGTAAAAGCCTTAAAAGTTAACTGCTAGCTTAAAATGTTTTACCATAATGAAATAGTGCCAAACATAAGAACAGGAAAAATACAGTAACAGACATAATAAAACAGACTGTGAGGAAGGAACACAGGACATTAGACAGTGAACAAGGCAGTCTATTAGGGTGAAAAGGACCAGCAGAAACTTCAGAACATCTTTGCTGCTTTTGGAGAAGAGAACTATGCAATACTTGTATAAGCAAGAGAGAAGTATTTCCAAAGTTCACAATTGTGTGGACAACTGCAGTATGCATCTTTGTGGGGTCAAATATTGTTATATGAATTATTACCTCATATTTAATCAATATATTTAGTCATAGGAAGTGTTACATATATGGGTTTCAATTTATTGAATTCCATGGGAGTTTTGCATGCTTCTAAAAGAATGGGTCACAACCTCCTAAGTGCAGAGGTTGTGATGAAGTGATTCTGGCTATAATTGCTGTCTAATTATTTAAAAGCAGACAAGGAATTCACAAGACCTTCATATAATGAGTCTTGTGCACACAACCCCTCAGTCAAGAAGAATGAAATAAGTTCAGTCATGTCTCCGCAACATTAGAGATGCAAATTTATCTTCCCTTTTTCCAAATCTCTCTCTTAGCACCCACTGTGATCCTCTTACTAGTTTCTGGGAAGTGGATTTACCTCTTACTGTTTATGAACTTTCTTCAAGGCAAAGCAAACTTGTCAGACAAGAAAGGTGAGATGAACTGGCTTAGGCTTTGCATTTAGTACCACGCTTAGCTTTTTTTCCCCTTTGAGTAAAATCATTAAATACAGAGTAGAAAAACAAAATAAAAACCATATATAGTCACAAAATATTTACCAAAATCTTCAAGCTCTAAGTAGAAGTTTGGATCTTAACTTATCCAAATATTATTAGTCTCACAGAAGCCTGTTTTTCAGTCCAAACTGGTTTTGGCTGACCTTCCAAACTTCCAAATGCTCTTCTGAAATGAACTGACTATTTTAAAGTGCAGCCATGTCCAATTCTGCTTTCTGAGTAAGTTATGAAGATGGTTAGAGGCCCCTCAGAGGAAGCAATAATACATGTTAATACTAGCATGTGTACAGTAGAATCCCAATCATATATACTTTGAATTTTAAAAAAAATTCTTAATCCAAAATGCATTTGTATCCCAGGCTGCCAGTACCTTATACATTCCCCCATTTCCCTCTTTCCCCCCCCCCAAGTTTGTTTTTTAGGAAGGGCCTCTGGGGCAGGGATCACTTTCTTGTTTGTATAAGAGGTGTCACTTGTTTATTTTTGCTCAGAGCTACCCTCTAGAGTTTCATCACCAAACTCAGTTGGGTTTTGTTCCTATCTCTCTTGCAGACTTAGGTCTGTGATGTTGGACAAGTTTCTTCCACTCTGTGTCTCCATTTATCTGTTAAATAGAATCACTAGAACTGACTGGAACATTTTTGACAAGAGATTCTAATGAAAAAAAACTCTTTAAAAATGAATGTCTTGGGAAACTTTCACTTTTTAAAAATTAACTATTCATCACTGCGAAGTTATGAGGCTAACTATATTATGTTGGTAATACATTTATTTTTTACAATCTTGGATGGGAAGTTACTATAGAAGTGTGGCACATATGTTCAGGATGGCTTTCAGCAACATACTTTATGAAGAGTTAATTCTAGCCTGTAAAAGATTGCACTACCCTGTGACAATTGTGCACATTACACTCAACAAATAAAGAAGCCACCTGATGTCCACAACAATCAGTCACTCAGATTTTCAGAATTGCATTTGTGTAAATATATGTGAATTTGTTTGCCTAACACGGTCCTGTAATTACTTTGATTTCACACAGCCATGGCAATGCATGCACAAATGACCAGTTTGGCTTCTAACCCGTCAATTTGTGCATGTAATCACCACAATTACACCTGCCATTGTAGTATTTGCAAGTGCAGCTTAAGCACACAAATCCACACGTAATTCTGAAAACCTTAGCAATTTTGTCAGTTCCTTCAAAATTTTGCTTTTGCAGGTTATAATTTGTAAAACTTGTGTGGAAGCCTGGTAAAGTGGCTGTTACAATCTATTTGTGTGTTTTATGTTGAGAAGGGAAACTTGGTATTTCTCTCTAATAAAATTCTCCAGCACAAGGGCATTTTCTCTCTGTCAGAGTTCCATGATCTACTTGAAGTCAGTCCCTAAACAGAGCAGCATTCATCCTGATAACGTTGTTTTTTTTTTCTGTACCCCTCCGGTAGGTTGTGAACCCCATGAAAACACTGAGGCTTTGCAGATCTTCCTATAACAAAAGCACAGCACTTATTCATGCCAGAGAAATTGCAGCAGAAAAACACTCTGACCCATTCTTTCATCTCCCCCGCAGGATAGGAAAATCTTTAAAAGCTAGCATCGCACTTCCTAATGCAGACCGAAACAACCCAGTCTCATCACAACTGTGCATGTTTTCTTTATCAAAGTTCTATAGAAGACCAGACAAACCTCTATTTTTCCATGCCTGGCACGCATCAAGGTCAGCATCTGCTTTCTCACCATGAACTCTCTTAAACTCAATGTTTCTTTTGACTTTCAAGTGGCTAAACCATGCTCTAATTGTAGTTTAACCCTTGCTTCTACTCCACTGAATAGAATGCAGGGGTATGGAGAATTCATTAAAGGAGACCTTACTGTCCCCATTTCCCTTTTATAGGTAGGTGATGATTCATTAGCTGGTCATCCAGTTTGCTGGTCTGTGAGTGCTGACCGAGTGATTTTAAAAGGAGCAGCTAGCCTCCTCTAGATAACTTATGGCATTGTTTCAATAGCCAAAATCAGCCACAAAGTATTTGTCTGTTGCCCAGGCTCCATGTACATCTTTTAAAAAACCAACACAGCACAGATTTTGAAATCATGAGATGCATGGCACAGCTGCCTCTGAATAATATTTAATTACCTTAATGTGATATATGCTGTTTTAAATTACCAGTGTTTATTCTTATAACTGAGTCCAAATGTAATGGCTGTTTATGTTAAGAAAATGACCCACACAGATGACTGGCATATTATTATCTATTTATATGTATTACATCGAATAGAAATCAGTAAAGGTCCATGAACACCACTGTCCCTAAAAAGTTACTTCTACTAAAAAGAATGATTTAAAACTTTTTTTTTCTCATCTTCTAAGAATCACCGTATAGTTCCTTATTTTAAAAGAAACTGTAAACTTACACCTATTTACAGTGTTACCCCCTTCATATTTTGCCTCTCCCTGCCCATATTTTGCCAAGTTCCACTCTGTCTCTCAATCCAAGAACCCAAGATAAAACTCAACTAAATTGGTTAGAGGCCTGTGACCACAGGTGTATTGAAATCAAATTTCGACCTGTAAGGGGGGGAAAAAATGTTAAATATGGAATAAGTTCCTGTGGTCCTACATTCCTGATCGTGGGCCTTGAATTCCCCTGGCACTTCTATATGTTTACCAAATAGGATATAGTCTAACTGAAACCAAAAATTCCATCCAGCCTTACCTGGGTGAAAGAAACTGTTTCAAAAGTCCTAGGCCTATGAACGGTACTGAGGATGTCCCACACCCAGTCCTCACAACAGTGGCCTATTTTAATTCTCCATTCCAAGTCCAGATAATGAATATTGTCACCCTAGTATTCCAACCCACTGTAGGGTGTCTAGCAACCGAGCTGCAATTAACTTCACACAGCATTCCCACTGGCATTACTAATCTCTGGGCCATACAGTGCTGTGTGATCCCAATTTATTACTAGCAAAATACCATCTCTGAAAAGGGCTACAGGGATTGCACAGAAAGAAACCCCTACCCCTACCTGGGGCTAATCTTTCAAGGAGAGAGAACTCCCATCCAACTCCAAACAAGGCAGTCTTAGCACGAGATGGACAGCCCTGTCCTAGCCTGAGCCAAAAAGTTAGTCCCTAGCCCATATTAACCATTGTACTTAAACAGGCCCTGCTACGACATTGATTAAAAATGGTTTGAGGGTGAGGAAAAATACTTTCTAACTAGCTGCCTGTACAGCTCCAAATTGCTGCCATCCTGGGTAGTTGGCATTCAATATACCTATACTTACTTGCCCCAGGGTCCTTCCATACTATTCAGAGGCATTCCCACTACAGCAAGTTTGCATGATAGCTGGCCTACTGCCAAATAAGATCATGAAGAATTTATGGAATATCTCAAGTGAAGGTTACTCCACCCAAGGTCCTTTGCTCCTCATCCATGTGCTACAGAAGCTCAATATGCCACTCAGGGAGGTGGGCTTAGAGAAGTGCTGAAAAATGCCTTTCCTTCCTATTTACTGAAAGAGGAACCTTCTCAACTTATTCTCTTCAAATCTATAAAATCTACCCAAAAATGAAAGAAAGTACAATCTGAACTAAAGAAAAGAACAATCTAAACTTAAGATAAGGGTGAATGTAATAGAAAGCTTGGGTTGCACAAAGCAAGGAATTCTCAGAGTAGAGCAGACACACAAAACATTTCCTAATGCTGAAGGAAAGAAATTTTTTTTTTTTTAGTATTAGAGTCTCTAAGAAGAAAAAAAAAAAAACCTAACTCCCTAGAGGAAAACAAGAGGTCAAAGATTGCCCTGAGATGCTTTTAGCAGGAACTCTCTCAAGGCAGAGTACCATGCAATTTTCATTATTTATTTATCATTGTTGAAGGATTTTGGTTCCATAATACTTGCCCACAATGCATTTGAAGGTTACTGGAAAGTCTTTTCTCCTTTGAACAGAATGGCTATTCACTAGACTACATGAAACATTAAAAGCATAAAGCACAGAAGCGGGATAGCTTCTGGTCTGCTTTACAATCCTGTGCACCCATCCTTCCTGTGAAATATGCAGGGAATTTATGTGAATAAAGTTTTGATATGGTCAGGGGAAGATAAATGCTCAACCTAACTTAAGATGAACATTTACAACTACTCTTTTGTAAATTCAGAAAGGTCTGAGGGCATCTTTATTGGGATGAGAGGATGTCAGCATGTGAACAATTAGAATTTTGGCTGTAGTCATAGGTGCTGGAACTAGTGGTGCTGCTGCAGCCCCTAGCTTGAAGTGGTTTCCATCATATACAGGGTTTACAGTTTGGTTCAATGGCTCTCAGCACCCCCACTATATAAATTGTACCAGCAGCCCTGGATGTAGTACCATGAAACAAAGCTGAGCAGTAAGGATGTGTATTCTGCTTTCAGGCAGGGTATGGGGATCAGTAATTTAGTATGAGCCTGATCCAAAACCCACTGAGGTCAGTAGGTGACTTTCCATCTACTTCAATGGGCTGTGGGTGAGAACCTGTTTTTGGGAGGACTGGGAGTAGTTACTAGCTTCAAAACAACTACCAGGAGTATCCTGCCACATGTAGTTGTGAGGGTTTTCTCCTCTTCACTGGAGGCTAGGGGCTGGGTTAACAAGAATCTTCTCTGGTTTGCATCCAGGGACCAGGAAGATTAGGGTCAGCATTGTATGGTCTACTCTCTTCCCTACAAGGCAGCACAGTGAAGATAGCAGCAGCAGACTATACTTCCCCAAACCAAGTACAGGGGCCATTGGTTCTTCTCTTCCCTGCATGTTAGGGAGGTGCTGGAGAGCTTCAGTCCCCTCCTTGTATGTACTACAGTTTAGGTTCAAATGTTGAACAGCAAAATTAAGTCTACTGTTTAATCCCGGGTACAGTCAGTAAAAGCCCTGGACAAGTCACGGGCAAGAAACAAAAAAATCACAGCCTGTGACCTGTCCATAACTTACACCATAAATACCCCTGATTGAATCTTAGGTAGGAGGGATGCTCTTGAGGCACTCTTGAGGGGAAGTCCATGGCACCAGCGGTATGAGGATCGCTAGGGGCCTGTGGCCGTTCCAGGCGCTGCTGCCTGGGAGGGAGCTCATGAGGGGGGCTGCAGCACCAACTGCTGTGAGGGGGAGCCCTGGAGGGCCCGCTGCTGCTCTGGCAGCCCCTGGGGTAGTGGGAGGAAAGCCCGGGGCGGGGGAGCAGCAGCTGCTCCAGCAACCCCAGGATCGCTGCTGAGAGCCTCTGAACTCTGGCTGCTTCCACCGTTCCCAGGGCCAGCCACATCGGCCACAGGCCAGGGCTGCCAGAGCAGTAGTTGGTGCAGCTGGCTATGGGACCATCTAAGAGGCTGGCTGGAGAGCCACTCCAGGAGTGGCCAGTATGGCTGCCCGAGCTGTCTCGTGGTGTCAGCCACACCGGCCGCTGCAGAAGTCATGGAGATCGCAGAAAGTCATGGAATCTGTGACTTCCATGACCTTCATGACAAACAGAGCCTTAATCATTATCCATGTATTGAGCTATTGTGTGAAGAGCATCCTTGATGAACAGTTCTGTTCTCATGTTTGAATGAGGCATCTGATGATTTGTATAGGGAAGTAGTTGGAAAAACTTAATATGCTCCAGTCAACTCACTCAACTGTAATGACATGGGGGAACG
Organism: Trachemys scripta elegans; assembly: GCF_013100865.1. NCBI lineage: Eukaryota > Metazoa > Chordata > Testudines > Emydidae > Trachemys > Trachemys scripta. The sequence goes on along the minus strand of NC_048302.1, from coordinate 36,442,719 downwards.
TCATTTCCAGTAAGAAAGCTCTTTAAAGTGGGACAGATAGGAATGTTTATCTAATAGAGTGCACTTTCAGCTTTGTTTTAGCACCAATCAGCCACAAAGTTCCAAAAGCTCTTTACAAACTCGATGCATGTAGAACCACGGAAATGCAGCGATCTCTGGGGTACTGGGTAGTACAGTACACAGCTGAAGTGTGTGTGGGGGGGGGGCGCGCGGGGAGGAGAGGAGAGAGAAATTGGCTATGGGTGGTTGAAAACAGATAGCTCAGATCATCAGCTGTGACTGAGGAGCACACAGTGTAACTGCAGGATGGGGATTGATGGTGAGTGGCAACTGGGGCATTCAAAGTTGACTTTGTCACTTTTGCAATCTCTTGATTCCAGCCTGGATGCGTACCAAGTTATGCCTCTAAAGTACCTTAGAGAAACTTCAGGACTATTCTACATTACCCTAGATGACAATGCTTGTAAGGGCATTTGGGGATTTAGGCACACTGAAATTGTGACCAAACCCCTTTTCCGTTGGCTATATTACATCCCCTTACATCAGCTATGAAGAGAAGGGGCATCGAAGGAGGAATTACCTAGTTCTATACTACTGAGGTCTCTCTCTCCATGGGGAAATCCTCTCATTGATGTCTGTACCAGCAGTGCAGAGCAAATCAGACTACTTGCAGCTCAGAATTTAGATTCAGCTTTTTAAGAAACATGTTATGGGATCTTTAATACACATACCTATAGAACATTGGATTCTGAAGTTTGATCTTAAAGATAAAGACCAAATGAAGTGTTAGAATTTTGCAGAAATCACAGATTCCAAATGTATTGGAAAGTGACAGTGATACATTACCAGACTTAGTGGTAGCAATCCTAGGTTATAAACAAAATCTGTCTTAAATCATAAAAGGTTTAAAAAAAATCAGAGTAAATCAGTTTTTTAAAATGGTAAAATAAATATAAGGGAAATAATACTGTATGGGCAAAAACTGATTCTTCTGAGAAATACAAACTTTTTTAGATAGTTTGTAAAGTGCTTAGAAATGGAGCATGCTATGTGTAGCATTACACTTACAAAAATCACTGCAGCCAACAGAATTGCACTTATCTTTGGGCTGGACAAGGATAGCTAATCACATCACACAATTGTTAAGAAATGAACAAGTGAAGAATATCATATGAAATTGAAACTTCAGGATAAATTAAGTCAGCGGAAAGTAATTACCAACCTGGAATTTAGACAGAACCCCAGGCCTAACACCTTTGCTCATTGGGGCAATAGAATGGGATATTTTAATTACTATGCGACCTACTGACATTAGCATTTATTTTTCTGTCTCATCTTGATACATGCTTTCTGAAGCTCTGCTCATCATGGCTTGGTCCTGTCTTCATTTTTATGACTGGTTCAGCTGTATCCATTGCTGACATGTTGTCAAGCAACAAATACATTTCGTAGTATAGTTAAAGCTATATTACAGCACTTACAGTAGTACAATGCCCCTTAATAGCAGGTTCAGTGTTGACTCAGAGGAAAGAATGCCACCTGCTGAAGCAAAATTATGATAGTTCACTTTCTATACAGCTCTTCCTAAAGAGAGACCATGAAAGATTTATGTTTAGCATTAATTCTTCATCTCCTCTAGGACGTAAAAACAAACAGGTGTTGCAAAATGTTCATCTTTTCTAAGGGAAAACAGTAATGTGATGGGGAAAAATGTTGCAAAGATAAGAATCTAGACTACTGTTAACCTATTTTGACATCACTGGAGGGTGATTCTGAACTTGTTTCCTACTACTATGGAAAAAATGATGAAGAATTTGTCCTACAGTCAGTCTTGTTAAATTTAAAAAAAGCATTAATTCATAGATAAGTTTGCTTGAGGAATGGTTATAACTGTTTTGTAGGAAGTGGTGATCAAAAGGACACTGAAAAGTTGTGACACTGACAAAAGTAAATTTTCATCCACGTTGAAAGGTGATGCACGGTGTGGCACTCAGTGGTGCAGTGCCTCCTGCTGGTCAGTCCAGGAATTAGCTCATTCCAGCCTCGGAGTGCCTCCTGATGGCTCATGTCTTCCTACCTGTGCCTGCTTCCTCGTCTCCACCACTGTACTTCAGGCCCCGCATCCCTCCCGGCCCAGAGTGCGCCTTCTCCTGAGTAGTGCCCCATAGCAGTACCCCCACACTTGGGGTCCTCCCCTCCCTGGGGAACCCCAATCCCACCTCACCTCTGTGACCCACTGCCAGTGTTCATCAAGCCCCATCCCTCAGGGGCAAACTGCAGTCTGAAGTGGCCACTCATTATCGGCCAGGGGATTGGACCTGTTGTCTCTTCCCTCCCTGGCTGCCTCCCCACAGCCCTGGTACCTCCTCCAGCCCTGACAGCAAGGTCTCTGTCTGTTGGTTTGCCAGGTTGGAGCTCTCCCAGCTCCTCCTGCCCTTCCCTAGCACTGTGCTGTCCAAAGTACCTTTTTCTCTTTCAGGCAGCCAGGTCCATCTCTCTCCAAGGCTAGAGAGAGACTGCCTGCCTTCTGGACCTGCAGTCCTTTTATAGGGCCCAGTCTGGCCCTGATTGGCTGCCTCCCAGTCTTTTCTGATTGACTCTCCACCCCAGAACTCTCCAATGGCTGGCTTTTAATCCTTTCGGAGCCATTGCCTCCAGCTACATGGAGGCTCACTTGTATTTGTTCCCAACAAGAAATATGAAATAACTACAAAATGTTGTGACATGTTGTTTCTTCTAAGATGCCCATACAGCTGACTTTGAACTATTTGTTCAGTGGCATACTAACATTAGAATAATCAGAGTAACCAGTATTGCATGAGTTCAGGAGCTTAGAAGAAGAACTGGTTGAGAATTTTTCAATTAAACGTTTTAAATTGGAAATGCAGATTTATCAATATGTATATTTTGATGGATTTCTTGACTGCAATTTTTTCACAATGTTTTCAAAATAGTCAGTGTTTAACTTCAGCATTTTCAAAATTTCTGTGGTTCAAAATGATCTTTTGTTTCCTAATTTAAGCTAATTATAGTGTTTATAAAAAAAAGCATTCATCAGCCATCCATTGGCTATGGATTCTCATTTCACAAAAACCTGAGAATTTGACTGTGGAAATTTTTCCTATTCAAGTTGGGACAATCTCAAATTCTTCCTACTGTAGCTGCTGAACAATAGAAAAGACCTGGGATGGGAAGGAATCTTATACTACGCTCCACAAGAGAGCCCAGCACAGAAGTCCAAGCCAGGAAGTGACTTCTCCTTCCTTCCCTTTCCATTTAAAGTAGGTTTTAAAATATAGAAGCATGGAATATGAATGAAAGCACTGCATTGTTAAAATAAACAAGGCTTTACCGGGTCTTTCTGGAAAGACAGTCCATCTCCTATGATTTGGAGAAAATAGGATTAGTGTTGGTAGCCTCATATCTGAAACATCTGCAAAGTCCATGTACAGTAGCTAGCTGATTTCCCAGTCCAATGCCTTACCTTAGGGCATTTTGACAGAACTTGAAAATTACTATCAGAACTTTTGGAATAATCAGGCACTCTCAATAAAACATGCTAATGAAGAGTAGAAAGGTTGTATTTATCTAAGAAGGAATCAGAGGACTCTTTGAAGCTTGGATTACTAAAGGCTCATTAGATTGAATAAAAAAACAAGTGTTTAAAATTTATTAAAAACATCCACATTTCCCTTGGAGCCCTTCATCCCAATCTCAAGTGTCACCTGAAAAAAATGTATGTATTGCTTTCTCTCCTCCCTGTTCTCATGTCAAATTCACCCTTTAATTTGGGCCAAAACTGTTTCATTTCTGATGACACCCAGAAAATCCACATGAAATAGTAGATTAAGTTCAGGGGTATGAGGCAAGGTGTTCTAAGATGGTCTGGCCAGAAAACAAGTATTGTGCCTTGCAAAAAATTGAAATTTCAGAATTTGTTTTAATTTTGCAGCAGAATGCAACTGAGATTTTGAAATTCACTAGGAAAAAAGTGAATGAGACTATAGCCCAGAAGTTAGGGCACCCACCTACAATGTGGAGGGCCCTCATCTGCTTGATTTGGGTTCAGTCAAGGTCTAGAACCTGTGTCTCCCACATCCCAGAAGAATGTCCTAGTCTCAGGGACATTGGATATTCTGGGGTGCATCACTCTGTCCAGAAATTCCATCCTGGATCTACAAATGTTTCCCAGTAAAAGTTCAATTGAATCTAATACATTTCTGTGAATAGTTTGTTTGTTTTTTGTTTTGACAATTCTGAATTTTCTGACAAAAGACTTTGTGCAAAATTTCCTGACTAGTTCTAAATCTGTTCATATCTCTGTGTAGCAGATCAAGCACTCACCACCACAGCGCTTCCTGATGGTCAGTCCAGGAATTAGCTCACTTCCAGCCACAGAGCAACTCCTGCTGGCCGGTCTCTCTCCTGCCTCAGACCCCTGTGTCCCTTCTGGACCTCAGTGTCCCTTACCTTGGGGTTCTGCCTACTGCAATTCCCCCCACACTCTGGGTTTCCCCTCCCAGGGGAACTTCCTTCCCCTATGCCCACCTTGCTTCAGTGGCTACTGCCAGTCATCATCTAGCCCCCTTTCCCTGGGGCAAACTGTAGTATGGAATGACCACTAATCACTGGCAAGGGGGTTGGACCAGTGGCCTCTGCCTAACCCCAGTACCTTCTTAGCCCTTTAACAAGTCCTCAGCCTGGGGAGTTGCCAGGCTGGAGCTCCCTAGCTCCTCTTGCTCTTCCCCAGCACTGCTCTGTTCTGCTTCCAGTACCCTCTGTTTCCAGGCAGCTAGGTCCTTCCCACTTCAACCTTGGAGTAAGACTGACCCAGCTCTTCCCTTAACCATTATATCAGGGCCAGACGTGGCCTGACTGGGTGTGGCCACAGCTGTGGCTGCCTTTCCAATCAGCCTATCCTTTTTCCCTAGGAGTGGGGTAACTGCCCTGCTACACGCTGCTATTAACTGGACCTAATATTGTGCTTATATAATACTTTACAAATATTAAATATGATGAAATAGGCAAGCATTACTACTTTACAGATGGGGAGAATAAAGACTGAGAGATTGAGACTTGCCCAAGGTGACAAAACTTTCAGAAACAGGATTTTACAACAGTCCTGGTCTGTTGACTGCTAGGCTTATGCCTAAACCAATAGATCATGGTTCTTTCCATCTACGTCACACAACCTTTCTGAATGTCAGTTTCCTAATCTGGATAATATTTATATGCCAGCCTGCTTCAGGCTGTTGATATCTTAAACTCTGTATACTTTCTCATCTTGGATATGGTAAATATTTCCCCATTTTACAAATAAAGAGATGCAGGTTCAGAAAAAAAGTTGGTACTGTTATCCAGTAGATTAGCTATAGGGCTTGGAGTCAAAACATTCTTTAGTTAAAATTGGGAAAGACATTTATTGATGGTGGCACTGGGACGGGAGTAAGAGCAGGTGAGTTTCTAAGTGGTGATAAATAGTCCTACAAATTTACACTAATTGTAAACTCAACTCTAAAAATTGGAAGTTGTTATTACAGCTTATTGTGAAACTATGAAATGTTGATTGGAAAAGGCGCAAAAGACAGAATTAGTCCAAACAAAAAGGTCTAGTGATGTAACTCAAGGACTGTTAAGGTCATGTCTGGTAAACAAGAACAGTGTGGGATCAGAAATTAGTGAACCACAAATGGTGTTGGAAATTAGGCCTAATTGATGGACAAAATAATGAAGGGATGGGCTATTCCTCAAAAAGAAACATTGACAGGAAAATTGATGGATGAACAGACAGAGGCTACTGCAATGCCAGCTGACTGGAAGTCTAAAAAAAGGGAAGGAGTGACCTTCCCCATCATGGCTTCCACCACTGTCTCCTGGGACTCTGGCTCTTCTTCAACCTAATCCTGTGAGATGTCCTGACCAGACTGGGTTCTTTTTTCCTTCTATCTAATAAGTCTGGCCTAGCTGGCCATGAATGCATATTTTGCAACACTACCACAAGTCTGTGACCAGTTTGCAACACTACCACAAGTCTCTGACCAGAAATGCAGCTAAATGCCATGCCCTAAATAGCCTGATGCTGATACAAGCTTACCAGGTCTCAAATTGGCTAATGAGACCATGTGTTTTGCCTGTGTTTCTTTCCCCAGTAGTGAGGTTGCAAGTGAAATTCCACATCAGAGACAGAAGCTGCATTTTCTCTATTATTCTTTTCTTTCCCTTTTTGTTTGTTCATCTTGATTTGCTGTCTTAGAAACAGGACTGGACTTCAACAGCAGCAGCTCCAGCCTATCTAACTTCTCTTTTTCACAAAAGGACAGTTATTACTGTCTTTAATACAGTCTATTAGACTGTCAAACACAGTGTGTGTGGGGTGGGGGGGAGGAGAGGTTCCTTCTGAAAACTGTCTCCAGCTAAAGGGAACAAGGAATGTTATTAAAATAAAAGCCTTATTTAATGCTTTACATTTCAAATGCTTTAACTATTTTTCCTTGTTTTCAGTATTTTTAAAAAAACAGCAAAAAAATTAAAAGGACGTTTAGAGGGTATGTTTGCCATGATACTAAGCAGGCTGACATCTCTGTATACCAAACCATGTTTAAAACCGCTTAATGTTGGACGATAAATGGTTTATGTTAACACTTTTGGCTTTTTGGACCCATATATTCTATCTAAATTAATACAACAGCATAAACATCTTCCTATGGTGTTTTTTCTAAGACTTTGTCTTAAATTATCCCAGGATAGGTTTTTTTAAAAAAGGTATCAGTTTTCTTATGCTAGAAATGAGATATTTAAATTGTAACTTTCAAAAGTTATAACCACTACAACTTGGTTATTGAAAAATATTCCACTTGGAAAGGTCAATAGCCAGGAGCTAAGAAGAACTGAAGTCCCAAATGAATTTGAATGAGAATGTTGACATTCTTGCTGCGTATGTTAGCTACATGTATGGTCTTGTTTTTCTTTTCTGTCTTAATAAAAGAGAAAAGAAGTAGTTTAAGAATTCTATTTTTATCTTGAGAAATGTATTCAATGTTGCTAGTGCTTTATTTGTTTTTGTTTTGTTTTTGCTTTTTGGTGTGTCAGGTCATTTGGTAGGATGTTTTTAGCTTAAAATATTTTGCCATGCTGTAAACGATTATGTTACTGACATCTGAACCTCTGATTTTAGAATTAGGCAAAAGACTCTCTCTGGCACTATGGAACTGTGAAATTCACCCTAACTCAGCACAAAATATAGGTAAATGGAGAGATTGAGGGAACAAAATTTAAACTTGTTTTTTGGCCAGAGTTCAGAGCATCTCCACGCTTCCTCTGTGGCTGCTATTCCAGAGCATGTGCAACCTCTGTGCTCCCCTTATTTTGAGGGTCTTTGAACATAGGAAAAACATGTTATGTCTGGGCTGTTATGTAAAGAACTCGGACATTCAGTTCCATGCCAAGTGCATGTTTTGTTCCCTGCCACAAACGCTTATGTTTATTTGCCAACTGTGTCCTTAATCTTAAACTCTCCCCTGATAAGTGGAATGCATTTATAATTATGGCTTCTGATTTTGCAACCATTTATTTACAGAAGACTTTTTTTTCCCAACTAAAATAGTTATGCTGTAAAGGTTTGATCCAAAACCTGTTGAAAACAAAAAAACTAGTCTCATTTACTTCAGTGGGATTTGGATTAGGTCCTAATTCTCTCTTCTAGATACTTCCTCACTCATTTTTTAGACTTTTTGCAGTCCACTGTTAGTCCCTTGCTAACACCAGCAGCAAAACTGTTGTCCGAGATATCAAGACTAGCAATAGTACAAAAATGTATGGTTTAAACACAAGCTTTTAATAGACACAGGTTTTCATTGGCAAACTAATAAGTACTAGATTTAAATATATGAAAAAGCTATGCATAATTACAGAAGGAATCATTACATGCTCTTAAATTGTCATTGATTACACTGAGGATTATAATCTCCTCTGATTAATGATGCATTATGGAAAATGAAGCACACATACATTACTTCTTGTACAAATACATATGCAAGTAAATGTTATGCAAATTCTCACTGAATAAATTATGACTTATGACCAATTATATGTGGAGATGTTTGTCCAAGAGTGCACTCCATGAATTTCCATTCAATTAACCTTATTTTCCCCCCTCACCTTTAATAAAAAATAAAAAATAATAATAATAAAAAAAACTCTGAATCCCACTCATCTGTGCTAGACAATCCAACAAAATACTAGATAGGCTGTAAAGTAAGATTTGATAGGAACAAATGTTTCAAACTTCCTCAGAGAATAAGACGCAATATTTCCCACCTATTAATCTAAATCCCTTTTGTAAATGGCTATGGTTAATGTCTATGCATAACTGGATGCCTAAAGGACAGTGCTTTAAATTACTAATGGATTTCCAAAGCAGTATGAGAAAAGGAGGTAAGTGTGATTACTGCGATGCAAAATGACAACTAGCACCATTCTATAATTTTTTCTGACTTTTTGAATAACATCAGCCACAAGTTAGATTTAATCATACATGAAATGACTCTATTCTGATCTTTTGCATATATTATATGGTTTCTTCCCATGACAGTTAAGAATGTTTCACTGCAGTTCTGAGCTGCTATTCAGTTCATCTAGCCTTCTCTGCTTATTTCAGCACTCCTATCTACCCTATCAAAATTTTACTCCTTGCATTGCTCTGCATAGCCCTACTTTCTCACATAATTGAAACTCCTGCTCCTTGGATCCCACAAGCATTAAAAACAAGTGTGTGTATGTATTTGGAGGGGGAAGGTCCCCCCGGAAAACCATCTAAAGCTTTTAGTGATTGTGTTCAGCTTCAAGTTCACCAGAGGGTTGAACAACTATTGAGTCCTAGACTAACTACAAACTTAGGTTGAATATAAGCTGCTTTGTTTTGACCTCAATAATAATAATGGGGGATTTCAACTATCCCCATATTAACAGGGTACATATCACCTCAGGAAAAGATGCTGAGATAAAGTTTCTTGATGCCTTAAATGTCTGTTTCATGGAGCAGCTAGTCCTGGAACCCACAAGAGGGAGGCAATTCTTGATTTAGTCCTAAGTGGAGCTCAGGATCAGGTCCAAGAGGTGACTATAGCTGGACCGCTTGGTAACAGTGACCATAATATAATTAAATTTAACACTCCTGTGGCGGGGAAAACTGGCCCAACATTGTAGCATTTAATTTCAGAAAGGGGAACTTCACAAAAATGAGGAGGTTAGTGAAACAGAAATTAAAAGGTACAGTACCAAAAGTAAAATCCCTGCAAGTTGTGTGGAAACATTTTAAAGACACCATAATAGAGGCTCAACTTAAATGTATACCCCAATTTAAAAAACATAGTAAGTGAACCAAAAAAGAGCCACCGTGGTTAAACAACAATGTAAAAGAAAGGCATCCTTTAAAGAGTGGAAGATAAATCCTAATGAGGAAAATAGAAAAGAGCATAAACTCTGGCAAATGAAGTGTAAAAATATAATTAGAAAGACCAAAAAAGAATTTGAAAAACAGCTAGCCAAAGACTCCAAAAGTAATAGCAAAAGTTTTTTTTTTTTTTAAATACATCCAAAGCAGAAAGCCTGCTAAACAACCAGTGGGGCCACTGGATGATCGAGATACTAAAGGAGCACTCAAAGACCGTAAGGCCATTGCAGAGAAACTAAAATAATTCTTTGCATCAGTCTTCACTGTTGAGGATGAAGTCATTGTGGATAGTTCTCTGAAATCATCCACTCAATGTGCAGCGGCAGTCAAAAAAGCGAACAGAATGTTAGGAATCATCAGGAAAGGGATAGATAAGACAGAAAATATCATATTTCCTCTATATAAATCCTTGATATGCCCACACCTTGAATACTGCATGCAGATGTGGTTGCCCCATCTCAAAAAAGATGTACTGGAATTGGAAAAGGTTCAGAAAAAGGCAACAAAAATTATTAGGGGTATTGTGAAGGTCAATACTATAACGGGGTTCAAAAGAGAGCTAGATAGATTCATGGAAGATAGGTTTATCAATGGCTATTAGCCAGGATGGGCACGAATGGTGTCCCTAGCCTCTGTTTGCCAGAAGCTGGGATTGGGTGACAGGGCATGGATCATTTGATGATAACCTGTCTGTTCATTCCCTTTGGGGCCCCTGCCATTGGCCACTGTCTGAAGACAAGATACTGGGCTTGATGGACATTTGGTCTGACCCAGTATGGCCATTCTCATGTTCTTATGACCTAGTTGTGCATGTGTCTATACACAAATTTGTCTCCCAATGATGTAAACACCCTGTTACAGCAACACAGTAAAACCACCTTCCTGAGAAGCATTGAGCCATGGTCTATTTCAGGGGTCGGCAACGTTCGGCATGTGGCTCTCCAAGGTAAGCACCCTGGCGGGCCGGGCCAGTTTTATTTACCTGCTGACGCGGCAGGTTCGGCCGATCGCGACCCCCACTGGCCGTGGTTCGCCGTCCCGGGCCAATGGGGGCAGCGAGAAGCCGCGGCCAGCACATCGCTCGCCCGCACCGCTTCC